>NW_026865861.1:0-45430 GCF_026571515.1 Ruditapes philippinarum
ATTTTACTCTCGAAGACGTTTTTTCTTAGACGGTAAAAAATGCAAACTTAATATTACAGATTAACTCTTCCGTTCGTGTACAATTTCTTCAATGCCCGATATATTCAAGTAAAACTTGGAAAACTTTGAAAGGTTTTTCTGACTCTGATAATAAAGATCTGGAGTTTTAAGTAGCAAAATTTAAAGAAGTGGTTGACTTGTACAACTTCATGTATACGCCTAAATTTTCATTAGATTTAGAAAAAATACAAAAAATGAAAACAGGATCTTTATCCCGATATTATTTTAATTACAACATATATATTGATGGCATTCATCTTCGTTCAATATTTCACAACTTTTGATCTTAAAAAAACGCAATTTTGTCAAAAAAATTTTCCGTGTTAAAGATAGAAACATATTTGACTGTGAATTGCCCCGCTCATATACCAAACGATGTCTGTATTGAACTGATTTTAAGACGGTAGAAGAAGAAGATATATTTAGTGGCCCCTAAAAAGGACCAATCAAATTAATATGAACAAACTTGATAAAAGACTACCCAAGAATGATACATACAAAGTTTGGTGATCATCCATCCATTAGTTCTGTAGACGAAGATGTCTAAATGTTTTCCTAGTTTTAGCCCTAGAGACCCCTAAAAGGGGCCAATCAAGTTAATATGAACAAACTTGATAAAAACGTACATAAGAATGCTACAGACAAAGTTTGGTGATCATCCATCAATTAGTTCTGTAGAAGAAGTTTACAGGTATTTCTATTTTTAGCTTAAGCGGCCTCTAAAAGGGGTCAATCAAATATATATGAGCACACTTAATAAAAGACTACCCCAGAATGCTGCAAAGTTTGGTGATCATCCATCAATTAGTTCTGTAGAAATAGACGTTTAAAGGTATTTCTATTTTTAGCTATAGCGGCCCCTAAAAGGGGCCAATCAAATTAATATGAACAAACTTGATAAAAGACTACCCAAGAATGATGTTCGTGAAGTTGGCAGCCTAGCAGCCTAGCAGCCCAGCAGCCTGAAGTTGGCAGCCTAGCAGCCTGGCAGCCTAGCAGCCTAGCAGTTTAAAGAAAACTAAGAATAGTACAAACATGAAATCGTCGGATATGAATCGGAAGCACATACTTAGACCATTGCACGTCTTATTTCAGTATCGCGATCTTTATTTTTTTAAATATTGAACTTTGTTTGGTTTTTTTGGTGTTTTTTTGACACTTCGAAATTTGTGAAGTTTGCAGCCTAGCAGCCTGGCAGCCTAGCAGCCTAGCAGCCTGGCAGCCTAGCACCCTAAAGAAAACTAAGGACAATACAAACATGTAAACGTCGGAAATGAGTCGGTAGCACATTCTTAGACCATTCCACGTCTTTCTTCAGTATCGCGAACTTTATTTTTTTTTTAATATTGAACTTTGTTTTTTTTTTACTCTTTGAAATTTGTGAAGTTAGCAGCCTAGCAGCCTGGCAGCCTAAAGAAAACAAAGGATAATACAAACATGAAAACCGTCGGAAATGAGTCGGTAGCACATACTTAGACTATTCCACGTCTTATTTCAGTATCGCGAAATTTATTTTTTTAAATATTGAACTTGTTTTTTGTTGTTGTTGTTTTTTTTTTTTTTTTTTTTTTTTTGACACTTCGAAATTTGTGAAGTTAGCAGCCTAGCAGCCTAGCAGCCTAGCAGCCTGGCAGCCTAGCAGCCTTAAGAAAACAAAGGATAATATAAACATGAAAACCGTCGGAAATTAGTCGGTACACATACTTATACTATTCCACGTCTTTTTTCAGTATCGCGGCTATTGATCAAATGGGTATTGTTCTTAAGTTCAGATAATCTTTATGTTCATTAATGTGTTTAAACATATGCATTGTATATCTCTTTACATTTCAACCGATTTATCTTTACAGACCTAAAATAAATATGCGTTGAACATCGTCAACTTCATTATAAACATATACATACAAAATAGCATATCATAAATAAGTCACATGACGTCGCTTATTGTCCATACACAGCGACATTATTAGCCGCGAAAATGTTAAGATTAAGACTACTTCCTACGTTATTCGAAAACATGTTTAACTCCGCAAATTTCGAAGCGTCAGAATGAAAAATAAAATAAAATTCAATATTTAAAAAAATAAAGATCGCGATACTGAAATAAAACGTGGAATGGTCTAAGTATGTGCTACCAACTCATTTCGTTTGTATTATCCTTAGGCTGCTAGGCTGCTAGGCTGCTAGGCTGCCAGGCTGCTAACTTCACAAATTTCGAAGAGTAAAAAAAAAAAAAGTTCAATATTAAAAAAAATAAAGTTCGCGATACTGAAAAAAGACGTGGAATAGTCTAAGTATGTGCTACCGACTCATTTCCGACGGTTTACATGTTCGTATTTTCCTTAGTTTTCTTTAGGCTGCTAGGCTGCTAACTTCACAAATTTCGAAGCGTCAAAATAAAAAAAAAAGTTCAATATTTAAAAAAATAAAGATCGCGATACTGAAATAAGACGTGCAATAGTCTAAGTATGTGCTTCCGATTCATATCCGACGATTTCGTGTTTGTACTATTCTTAGTTTTCTTTAGGCTGCCAGGCTGCTAGGCTGCCAGGCTGCTAGGCTGCTAGGCTGCCAACTTCAGGCTGCTCGGCTGCTAGGCTGCTAGGCTGCCAACTTCACGAACATCCAAGAATGATACATACAAAGTTTGGTGATCATCCATCCATTAGTTCTGTAGACGAAGATGTCTAAATGTTTTCCTAGTTTTAGCCCTAGAGACCCCTAAAAGGGGCCAATCAAATTAATATGAGCAAATTTGATGAAAGACTACACAAGAATGCTACAGACAAAGTTTGGTGATCATCCATCAATTAGTTCTCTAGATATAGATGTTTAAATGTATTTTTATTTTTAGCTTTAGCGGCCCCTAAAAGGGGCCAATCAAATTAATATGTCATTGAGCAAACTTGATAAAAGACTACATAAGAATGATACAGACAAAGTTTGGTGATCATCCATCCATTTGTTCTGTAGAAGAAGTTGTTTAAAGGTTTTTTTCTATTTTTAGCCCTAGAGACCCCTAAAAGGGGCCAATCAAATTTATATGAGCAAACATGATAAAAGACTATCCAAGAATGCTACAGACAAAGTTTGGTGATTATCCATCTATTAGTTCTGTAGTAGAAGATGTTTAAAGGTTTTACTAAATTTAGCTCTGTTGACCCCTAAAAGGGGCCAATTGAAATGCCATGAGCAAACTTAAGTGTGACTGTCACAAGGATGCTACATACTAAATTTGAAGTAAATCTGCCCAGTGGTTTCAGAGAAGAAGACGATTATTGACCCTTGACGACGGACGACGGTCGCCGGAGTAGCCCCCTTTGATACTAATAGCTCACCCTGAGCCTTCGGCTCTGATAAGCGAAGGCTCAGGGTGAGCTAAAAAAGAAAAGAAAGGGAAAAAAGAAAGAAAAACAACATACAATTATCTATAAGAAATTGGAGTGTGATTTTAAACATAAAAACGCCTTAGTGATGAGCTTTATATCACTCAAACATGCCTTCAGATCACATTACGTGCCCATCACCTAATGAAAAAATATAATTGTTGTTTTAAAAGTAACAAATTGTAAACAATGTATAATGTATTAAAGCTGCACGCCTCCAGATAAACAAAATGTTTCGATAAAATCAAAACTGGGAAAAATGTACTTAAGACTTTAGGAATGGTATAAAGATTCAAAATTCTCTTAAAAATTTACATGTTATGTGCGATTAATGACCGATTTCCTTAGTATGTATAACTATATTTCTACTGCGTCACTAACGCAGCAAGGGCTATTTTTGCATATTTTGACCTCTTAATAGTAATTTACCTAGGTTGTAAGTGCCATTGATAATGTGTAAATTGAATTTTTTGGTAACTTTACAATAATATGCTGTTAAATACATTTTCAAAAATTTTCAAGAAAAATAACATGAATCTGGATGTGTGCTGCTTTAAGCCAATCTTTTAAAATATTTATTTGTGTGCCTAAAGCGAAAATTTTTTTAAGAAATAATTTTTCATAATTGTGAAAAAAAATGTACTATTTGTGCTAATTAAAATAATGTTTGCATTATGAATTATTGATATTTATTTGCTGTTTTTGAAATGGTTTATTGTGAAGTATATAAAGTACCAAGCACTTATTTCACTATGAGCTACTTTGATAACAATAACAACACACATCGAGCCACTGTAACTGAATATATGCAGACATGCACTTGTATCATAAAATCTATATCACAAAAGTAACAACAGTTTATTAGTATGTACAAATCAGTCTCATTTAACTATTATTGAGATAAGCTAAGTACTGCAGCCTGATGGACATAATAATTATGTCATCGTAATTCATACTTGCTCTTATATGTTATGTATTTTAGTTTGATTTGATGTAATTAGTCGGTTGATTGAGATGTGCGCGCGTGTTTTTGTTTGATTATAAGTGTGGGCTGTACTGTAGCGATGGACACAATATGTTATCGTAATTCATACTCGTTCTTATATGTTAAATATTCTTGTTTAATTTGATGTAAGTAGTCGGTGCGCCAAGCGCCACATCCCTTGTAGGGTGTCTACCGACGAAGTATTTAATATATTTTATTTTCATTGTATTATTAGTACTACTGTAGTTTTCAGTCGGTGAATAAAGCGTTACATCACTAGTGGGGTGGCTAATTTCTTTACATTAGGAATTTAAAAGAATTATAATCAGTACATAATTTTTTTCTTGACTGTTGTTAAATACTACCAGCCCAAGTTTCCTTGGACCTCTCGACAAGAAGATGCTAGGCGTGTATTTAACAATTATATTGTTGTCAATTTTAATGTTTTACACGATTCGTTGTAAGTAGTCGGTGTGCCAAGCGTCGCATCCCTTATAGGGTGTCTACCGACCAAGTATTTAATATAGTTTATTTTTATTGTATTTTAGTTCTCAGTCGGTGAATTAAGCGTTCTGTCACTGATGGGGTGACTACTTTCTTTACATTAGGAATTAAACATAGTTTATAATCAGTACATTATTTTTTTATCTTGACTGTTGTTAAATACTACCAGCCCAAGTTCTCTTGGAAGATTCAAGGCGTGTATTTAACTATTATATTTTTGTGAAGTATGATGTTTTAAATATTAGATTAAATTTGTAATTATATATATAATTAACATCATATCTTCATATCGGACCACTGTCTGTCTTTACAAATAACATTTTTGTGACATACCAGTATGGAGCAATTCAGCCTCTACCCTCAGAACACAAATAGCAGCATTAGCTAAACCACTGTTGTGCCAACTTAGCGTGCCTGTCCAAAGATATGTCTATACTTGTGGGGCAGTCGCATACTAAAGCTTGCCGTGCTTTATAGTCCTCGGCATTTCAATCCCATTTTATAAAGTGACAAACTTTAGTGGGAAACTTTATGTAATTATATCCATAGTAAATTAAATTTAATTTGTAAATTGTATATCCTTTATGAATTTGAATATCGCAGTGCGAACTTGACCAGCTATTTCAAACGGCGGCTCCAAGAGTATTTTTTTCTTTATTAGTACTATTCCAAGTTTTAGTAAGCATGATTCTAATTCTTTTCGTTGCACGGAATGACATTGAAAAACACGTGTTCAGACGTTTCTGGTTCATTACATGCAGGACAATTTTTATCGGCTGAAAATGAGTGACCTTTAAGTTTTAAATGGTTAAGTTTTAAACGCGTATATATTCCATCTAATTTTTGATTATGGTGATACGATACTAGTTTTTTGGGCGGTATCTTGTTTTTATATCTATAATATTTATTTCACAGTGTTCGTTCCATAATCTCGATAAATGTCACGAATATTTTATATGCTCTGCCAATCGCAATTTTTCGGCCATTTCCGTCAGTCTTCAACACAATAGTATGAATACAAAGAACGGATGCGATATTCCGATCTGACCTACGCTAAGAAACTAAACATGCAAACAAGTAGTAATTTAATGCTGGGTGTTGTTGACAAGTTTTGTTTCCCAATATATCAAGTAAAAGTCCATCTAACATAAGTGAATTCATACATACAAAAACAAACAATACATTTACATATACATATATATATATATATATATTTATTATTATGGATGTAGAAACCGAAAGCACATGATGCCAAATTGTTGACTTAAGACGGATTTGTTTAAAAAATTAATTACAAAAGTAAATTATGACTTTTGAATTTACGTATTATTAGTTATTTGATATGTTTTCATGAATGTGAAAATAAATTTGACTGGAGAGTCTACCCGACTACAGACATTTCATAAAGCAGATTGTTGCTTGCACTTGACTAAATTTGTGCACTTAATTTTACATCGGGTGATTTGTGCCATATGAAAACCGACAAAGTACAAAAAGAAACCGGGCGCCAGATGAAAACATAAAAATACCACAAAGTAGAACGTTTGTTGTATCTTCATGTTTTTGCCCGGTGACCCCTGATGCAAAATACAACATGGCACAAATCAGTCTCCATAAAATTTCTTATCTAGAAGAAAGGTATTTTTTTATTTGTACAAACAATAAGATATTATACATGTATTGTTACAGTTTTCTTCCTGATATAAATAATGACACAACCAATAACTGTCTATGCCCTTTTAAGTAAAAATAATTATACAATATATACATTTTTATTTCAATTTATACTATGAGTATGTATGTTTTTTCTTTTTCTTATTTGTATTAAGTATGAACTGTTCTACCTGTTACTTACATATCTTAAAGTATCTGTCACGGTTTAGAACTGTTCACCAGAAGAGAAACTGTGTAAGCGGCCAGTAGCTCAATCGCTATAGCCGTGGAACATTATTCTGTGGGTCACATGTTTGAGTTCTGGTCAAGCTGCACGTTTTTCTCATCCTGTGACTGTATATAACCCAGACGGTGAGTTTAATTAACTAATGCTCTGTAAACATCAGAAATTCGAGGACAAATATCAATAGAGTGCGGATATATGTTATGGTTTAGAACTGTTCATTATTTAAGAGATAATGTGTAGCCGGTCGGATAGCTCTGTTGGTCTTCTGAGTTATATGTTCAAGTCATGGTTAGGAAGTTTCATTCAGGGTTTAGACGTGGTTTTTCAACTGACAAATGTTTGATTCATTTAACAGATTGTATTAAATTTTAAATGGACAAAGGCAGTATTGTATGCATAATACTTTGAGGTCTACAAAAGGCGTTTGATACAGTAAATCACACTATACTACACATGAAACTTCAAACATCTGTCATAGGTATGACATTCGTACATGGTTCAAGTCTTATCTCTGATAGACAGAAGCTGGTGAAATTGACTGGTTCTCATTCTACTATTGTTACGAGTACCTATGTTATCCCCAAAGGGTTCATTTTAGGTCCTCTTTTATGTCTTGTATATGTCAATGACATGTCTGCAACCCTAAGCAATAAACTTTTATTATATGCTGATGACTCAGGTATCCATGTATCTGGTAAAATGAATCTGAAAAAAAATCTCTTTTATGGTATGAGTCTTATTATTGATTGATTAATTGACTTAAAATTGTCTTTGCATCTTGGCAAGACAGATTCTATACTTTTGGGTTCAAGTTTAAACTTAAACAGGGTCCTAGCCTCCAGGTCACATGTAATGGTACTGATATAAGGTAAACATCTTCTGTTAAGTATTAAGGTGAAAGTCTTGATCAAATATAATTTGACGTCGCCTTTGATGCTTTGCATCAATGATTTTCTTGTTATCATTATAATCAATTTTGCGATGGGCAATAGTAATTATTTATAGACAATGTATAAAGCAGATGGCAGAAATCATCAGTTTTCCAGATAAGTAATATTCTTCCGGGACAACTAGATGGCCGGTAACAGTAGGAGTTTAACGTTCACATATTTAGATACGCAAACATTTGTTTCAATCATGATCTACAGTGCACGAAAACGAAATCACTTAACGAATCGTACTAAAAGTCATCAAGTTGTTAACCCGTCTATAAAAGACGGTGATGGTTATATATCGCTCACCTGATAACTATTATCATGTTGAAGGTTATAGCTAAAAATGTGAAAATAGGTTAATGGGTTATCTTATGATCATCTAAAGTCATAGCTCAATTTCCCACAAAAAGTAGTTACTGTTGTCCAAATTTGACAGCAATAGCTTCAAAAATGTAGGTCTCTTGGTCTTGGTCGGAATCAAAGTTCAATGCCACCTACAATCCTTAAGACCAAATAAAAAAGAGCATGGCTTGACAAATTAAAACGTTGGTCATAAGGTTATAGTCAAGTTCATCAAATCTCATAGATAACTTTACATTTGGTTAAAACGTGTGTGTATGTCTGTAGGCCATAGTTGAGGTCTTGTATTGTCATAGATCAATTCCACGTACAATTCTTTACAGTAAATGCAAAAATGAAGAGACTAAAATGCAAATGTAGGTTTAGTCAAAGGTCAAGGTCACACTTAGAGGTCGTTGAAAAACGCTTATCCGGAGCAAAATTTCTACATGCATGGAGGGATTTCAATATATCTTGGCACAAATATTACCATTGTGAGGCGAAAAGTCGCATGAAAGAAATGGGTACCTGTGGTCAAGGTCAAGGTCACACAAAGGGGTCAAAATTCAGATAAGAATATGAAGATTTGTATTCGGACCATTTTGTCAACATTTATTGAGGGATTTTAACACAAATAATCATTATTATGACTCCGGGTGTGAATAAGAAATTGAGGTTACTGTATGCGAGATTATTAAATATAGAGATTGTGTCGGGAGAAATCTCCTACACGTATGAAGAAATGTTAATAAAACGTCATAGAAATATTAACCACTATAAAAAAGCTGTGTTTGGCGCATTAATTAAGCACTTCATGTCATGACATCATAAAACAAATTTATTCAATAATTAGTAGAGAGCTTTATCGGAAAATTTTAAAACTAAATTAACGTATAATTATTCTTTATTCTCACCATCTCATTAAAATGCCATGTATCTGATGTGCACTATTTACGTCTGAAATAGTAGGGAGAGAATATTTCTGCAAAATACTGTCCAACAAAAATCTAGACTCCTCTGAGCATCATTACGAATTTCTTGTGGAATGAAAATTGACGTCATATAGTCGAGAGCATCTGGAAAATAGTTTATCCTATAGAACTTTTAAAAATATGAAAAGAATTATATTAATACGAAAAGTATCTGAACATACATGGTTTTATCCAAATATCTTAGATTTTACATCACAAGAATTAGAATATCTGCACATAAACTAAGAGTACAGACGGGTATATATGGACACAGAGTGAAAGATATTGTTTATGTTTGTAATACTATGGAATACCATTTTGTCTTGATATGCCCAAGCTTTGTTGAACTTATTACGCAAAAAGATAATAAAATATCATCGTTATGCTATGAAGCAATGTTATACGCAGATGATTTTCAGGCCTTTAAATGGATGAAACATGTTTACACTATTTTTTACGAGACAGGTTACTCATACTTGTGGCTGCAACAGAGAACTATAACTAGCAATAGCATAGCAAAAATTATTAAAGAAACATTATTAAATCAATATTTTTCAAAAGTGGTCGTCAGAACTGGCAGAACTCATCAAAAGGGAATAAATTATGCCCTTTTCAAAACGGAACTAACATTTGAAAAATATCTAATATTTTTTACCAATGAACCAAGGTCTGAAAACTATTGAAATTTTAGAACAGCAAATCATAAACTTCCCATCGAAACTGGCCGTTGGAGGAATAGCTATGTCAATTATAATGATAGGCAATGTCTAAATTGTTTTTCTGATTAGGTGACGTAATTCCATACTCTCCCTCGTATTAGCAAACGTTTTTTAAACAATCAGGGAAATAATATAGATTCATATTTCTACTCCAGACCAAATATCATCAAATATAGTCAATTACTGAACTCAAATAATGAAGTCGCACTAAAGGGTCTTTGTAGGTTAATATCATACATATTAAAAGTAACAAATACTCAGTAGTTTGTAATTGATAGAAAAAAATAAAATAAACAAAAAACTCACCAGTGAAAGATATTCCGATTAAAATAGATATAAATACATGTAGATTTGTAACACTGCCCTTGTTCACACGACAGGACTTGTAGCCAATGAAAATTTAGTAATAAATATGTTCCCCGCTAATAATCATGCTTCCGTGGGATTTATCCCATTCATAAAAACTGTCATACCGTTAATTTACTACAAATGTAGTAAACACTGTTTTCTAAATTTAGAACCTTAAATTTTTATATTTTGCACCCTGTCGATTAGTCTAGCATTTTTTCTGATAGTTCTCCCCTTATTTAGGAAAACAATTGTAATAACTATATAATTATGAGATTATTTAACTTATAATAATGTTGACTCAATCCACATGTTTATCAAATACCCTGTTTTCTACCAGTTTTGTAAAATATGTATGTTTGTATTTTCACATCATGTTGTTATATGTAACACATGTAACCTGATGATCAATAAAGGTATCTGTCTGTCTGTCTGTCTGACAAAAGGAAAAAATATGAGAAACGATATTATTATAAATGTGTAAATTTATTAAATTGATTCAATAATATTTTTGTTATATTTTATATATGTTATATTTTTGTTACAAATTTATACTCAAAATTCAATTGCTTTGTTGTATCAAATATATTTATACTCTTACCATATTGTTTTAAAAGTGACAGTAATATTTTCTTAAACTATTGTTGTTCATTCTCCATCTTTATATGAAATTCAATACTATATATTAAATTATCTGTTAAATATAAATGTGACATATTTACAGTTTGTGTATTTACATTGTAGTGATAATCCAAAATAAAGTCAGTTCTGTTCTGTTCTGTAATTATTCAGAATGACTCAATTGTCAAAGTGCATAACTTAAATATTAAAAGTCGGTATAAATGTTATATTTAGGCTGCTAGGATTTCAGATTTTTATAGAAATACAAACATCAACCTATCAGTTAAAAATGTCAAATAAGACTAAATTCCCGAACATTTGTTGTTGTTTTTTTTTTTCTTCGAGAATAATTATACCGGTAATACGTTTTAAAAAAACAAAACAACAACAACAAAAAAAAACAAAACAAAAAACAAGAAAACAAGAAAAACGCAAAACGTGCATTTATATTTCCACATGCATTAGCTAAGTAATGCAATTTGGATCCTTCATAATACTTCACATATAAGAAATTATACTTGTTTGAGTAAAAAATATTTTTGCTTAGAAAGTAAATACAACATTAAACATTGATTTTGTTTCGGGCATCTAGATCTGTCATTCATTGTATACATGCATCTCTCTCGTATATTATGTACTCATAAAATCAATCATACTTATTGACCTTTTCGAAAACCTAGCTAACCACCGTTTTCAGGTGATAATGTGAGAGTGACGTTGCATCATTTGTGTACACAAAGCTGACAACTTTGTCTGAATAGGTAAAACGGTGTATTTAGAAGCGAACGTGATTCAAGATAAGAAAATACAATTTGAAATGTCTCAATGGCATAGTTGGTAAAGTCAATAGGATGCCATACAAATTATATTTTCATCATGAGTTGAGAACGAGCCTCACAAGTTGTTTAACTTTTTTTACTTTTTTTTTCTCTCCCCCCCTTTTTTTGAATTTTACATTAGATGCAAATGAATTGAATATAAAGGCAATTTTGTTTTACTATCAAATAATTTTGATATACCGGAAATAATGATTTTTATCTTGTGTAGTGTGTAATATATAGTAGTCATAGTACTTTTGCAGTGCACAAGTATTTCGTGCCAACTTAACTATAGTTGAAACAATGTACATGTATGCATTCCGTATAAGGTTGTACCAACTTGCTAAACATGGCAACATTTAAAAACAAAAGTGAAATGAGAAGTTAGTAGAAAATAACATAGCACTTATAGTATTTACAAGAGAAAAAAAAGATATTTTTACTAGATTGATACTTATACAGAAATTTTTGGGATCGAACCTGGCTGTCTTGCATTGATATGTAACTAGAATTTTACCAGAAAACTTTACCTACTGCGTTACACCGACAGTTGGTAAAATTGTCGATATTTTAATATATATGGCAAGCCTGCTTGACTTAAGATAATAAACACCATAAATATGATAACTGTTTTACACCGTCATAGTGGACTGGACCAACGTGTCACATAATAATTATCCTAAACGCACAGTACGTTACGGATTTAGGTCTGAGGAATTACACCAAATGAAATACATAACACAGTGGCATGATATTTCTATTTTTCTATAATTATTTTATCGTTTAAGGTGAAAAACTTGATGTTTAGAAAATTATCAATGTTCCTTTAATATCAATTGCAAAATTGAATAAAAATAAGTTCTTTATAATGAAATTCAATAAAATAAAAACACTCGTAGTGGCAACTTCCATAACAAATAAGATATATTTTCTGCTTCAACATGTGTATTTACTTTATTTTTGTATGTAATTATTCATACAATGATATTTAATTATTTTCGTACAAAGTTATAACTGATTTATTTCACTTTAATTCAAAAACGACAAAAAAGTCGTTATTACACTCATTAGCGTAATTCTACGGTGGCACAAAGGTGGCATGTGTGTGTTATTATTTATCTCGTGCGCACAAGATACTATGTCGTGGCCACGAGTTGCTAAGTCGTGGCCACGAGATAGCTAAGTCGTGGCCACGAGATTTTATATCGAAAAATACTGAAGGTATTGTTACGAGCCAGGCGTAACGAGAAAGAAAAGCCAGCAACAAACTTGTAACAATAACAAATTTATTACAGAAAAATTATTAAAGAAAAATAAAATAACAAATTACTTTACAAATACCTGAAGTCCAAATAAAAATTAAATCATAAATGTCTAGTCTGATCCTGGAATGATCCTTTTTGAATAACACAGTTAAATCCAAGTTAAATCCAAGAACACTTTAGAATAAATTCCCACAATAAAATCCACAAGAATAATTAATAATCCAAGCTCCAATAAATCACTTAATTTCCAAGTTGAATAATACTCCAAATATATTGATGACTTAAAAGATCACTGATGACTAAAAAGGTAACTGATGACTTAAAGATTAATGAAAAATGTCTCCTTATATATATTAACTAAGAAGTTTCCAGAAAGGTCTATTATGTTCTCAAGTAATCATAATCTAGCAACTTCAACAATAAAGATCATTCCAGAAGTTTCTATCTAAATATAATGCATGAGTTTTCTACAACAATTAGAATATTCTAGTACATACATGTACTTAATGTTCTAAAAATAGAAAACAATGATATATTGGAAATACCAACTGGTCAGATATAAATTATATATACATGATAATAATATGTTGCATACATGAAACACTTCCCCTCTTCAAGAAAAAGAATATGAATGAAATGAATATTTCTTTTACATAAATTCAAACAATGTAACTTAAATAAAACATAGGAGAAATGTAAAACAATTTTATACATTCATATATATGTGTATTACAAACAATAGCAACTACAACACCAAAAAAACTAAACAATCTTATCATGTAGATGTTAAATGTAATACTGAAAAATATCAGTTTTAGACACGAAAAGTGATCAGGGATCAAATTATCTCTTTCCCTTAATGTGGTCTAATGTCAAGACTATATTCTTGCAAAAATAAGCTCCACCTCAAAAACCTTTGATTTTTTGTTTTTAAGTTTATGCAAGAAAGTGAGGGGGTTGTTGATCACTAAAGACAACAACAGCAACTTTGAAGAAGTTAGATAAACTTCAAATGCTGAAATAGCAAGAATAAGAGCAAGGCACTCTTTCTCTATAGTAGAGTAATTTTTCTGATGTTCATTAAACTTTTTTAGAAAAGTAACAAACAGGATGGTCAACACCATTGTTGTCTTTCTGGATCAATACACTTCCAGCACCTATGTCACTAGCATCTACAGCTAACTTAAAGTTTTTATTAAAATCTGGTGCCAAGAGAACTGGTGCACTCTTAAGTATGGCTTTAAGGCTGTCAAATGCCATTTGACACTTGTCATTCCAAATGAATTTGTTTCTTTTTCTCTTGCAAATTCGACATGGGTTTGACCAATTTCTTTCTTAGAATTTCTGAATTTTTGCCTGTAGGCCTCTGGTACTAACTCATAACCTTTCAGAATTAATTCTTTTACATTATCATAATTAGAGCTTTGTTTGACAGTAAGTTGTGTATAGATTTCACGAGCTTTACCAATTAAGACGCTCTGTAAAAGTAATGTCCAGTGCTCTATTGGCCATTTTAAATTTTCAGCAACCTTTTCAAAATGAAGAAAATACTTATCAACTTCTTTTTCTTGGAAAGGTGGAACAAGCCTAATATTTTTAGTGACATCAAATTTTGAATTAATTCTATGTTCAAACTGATTTGTTCTCTCTTTGATTTCTAATTCTCTCATTCTTAACTGAAATTCTCTCTCTTCTCTTTCTTTTTCTAATTTTCTCTCTTCTCTTTCTTTTTCAAACTGCCTTTCCCTTTTCTTTTCTTCCCTTTCTTTTTCTTCCCTTTCTTTTTTCAAACTGCATTTTTTCTAGTTCAAATTTTAAATTGTAATTCAAGCTCTTTTATCTTTATTTTTCAAGAAATTTCAGAGTGGGCTTTTTCAACAATCTGAGAGAAAGTGCATCTTCTCCAAAAATATCTTCATCCACAAAATACCATGAATCAGAAGATTTTTAATTTCTTGTTTTACGCGCATTGTAAGATTTAATTATCTAATAAATTATTACTTTTTTTTGCAAGATCGGAGCAAATCAGTTTTCTTAGCCAAAATCTAATACCTCCTGGGAAGGGTCAGCTTTTAAAACTTTTTCTAAATTAAAAGACTATTGACTGCTTGCTGCTGGTTTTAAACTCAGAAAGTGATGTGTTTTTTTCAAAAAATTTCAAAAATGAAAAGTACACTTAATAGAACAACTATGATTATCAACTCAGATGAGTAATCGGGGTTAATTAATAAAATGTAGAGTAAATTGGTATAATTTTCCAATAATGTAGCCAAAGAAATATTCAATCCCGGACGAGGCCCCCAATTTTCTGTTACGAGCCAGGCGTAACGAGAAAGAAAAGCCAGCAACAAACTTGTAACAATAAACAAATTTATTACAGAAAAAATTATTAAAGAAAAATAAATAACAAATTACTTTACAAATACCTGAAGTCCAAATAAAAATTAAATCATAAATGTCTCTAGTCTGATCCTGGAATGATCCTTTTTGAATAACACAGTTTAAATCCAAGTTAAATCCAAGAACACTTTAAGAATAAATTCCCACAATAAAATCCAACAATAATAATTAAATCCAGCTCCAATAAATCCTTAATTTCCCAAGTTGAATAAAAATACTTTCCAAATATATTGATGACTTAAAAGATCACTGATGACTAAAAAGGTAATGATGACTTAAAGATAAGATTAATGAAAATGTCTCCTTATATATATTAACTAAGAAGTTTCCAGAAAGGTCTATTATGTTCTCAAGTAATCATAATCTAGCAACTTCAACAATAAAGATCATTCCAGAAGTTTCTATCTAAATATAATGCATGAGTTTTCTACAACAATTAGAATATTCTAGTACATACATGTACTTAATGTTCTAAAAATAGAACAATGATAATATTGGAAATACCAACTGGTCAGATATAAATTATATACATGTAATATGTTGCATACATAACAGTATTCACTTTGAACTTGTCTTTAGGATCATTTTAGAAAGTCACCTTTCAAGGCTCATCAGACATTCATTTTGACTATAGCTCTTTGTTGGGACAATTTTGTGTTCGAATTGGTCAGTTTGTACGTCTAACGGCCTATTTAAACCTTTTTTTAAAAATAACATTGAGAAGGGATAAAATTCTGGTTTATTTTGTTTTGGAAGGAATTGCCCATGGACAGAAGATCCTATAAGGTAAAAACCTTGTCTGATGAAAATTCAGAAGGGGGTAAGCCCTGGTTTTTATACCCAAAAGGTATTGCACCTGATCAGTAGATGATATCTTATAATTTCGAGGTCATTGGATCAAAAATCAGGGTCACAGTGACGCTAAATGTAAAATTATTGACCAGTCAATAAGTTGTATAAATGGCACTTTTACAGGCTGGTGAAGTACGGGCATCCTTGTACTATAGCACATGTCTTGTCAATTAGGGTAAATCATATAAATGGTGTAATGTGATTGGTTATTCATCTCGTCGCAACGACTTAGCTATCTCGTGGCCACGACTAAGTATCTCGTGGCCATGACATAGTATCTCGTGGCCACGACTTAGCTTTCTCGTGGCCACGACTTATTATCTCGTGGCCATGACATAGTACCTCGTGGCCACGACTTAGCTATCTCGTGGCCACGACTTAGTATCTCGTGGCCACGACATAGTATCTCGTGGCCATGACTTAGCTTTCTCTTGGCCACGACTTATTACATCGTGGCCACGACATAGTATCCCGTGCGCATGAGATAAAGAAAAATACACACATGTCACCTTAATGCCACCGTAGAATTCCCCAGAGCTATGTACAGAAAGTACCAGAAAACAGCGTTTATCTAGGTTTTCAACATATATACATGTTAAGTTGGTATAGTTCTATATGCACTGCTGCTGTCGATTTATGAAGAAATCTCACTTTTTGTATAAAAATAGAATGCTTGATGTTATTATGAATTCGACATTCTCTATATAATCCTAACAGGTTATATGGCCTTATATAAAGGGTTGTGTGCAATTTATAACCTTCGCCTAACGGCTCGGGTTTTATTTTCAAACAACCGTTTATATAGGGAATATAACCTGTCAAAAATCTTTATAACTAGAAATATACAGGGCTGCTTTCAATTTATACAGAAATATCTTTTTTCTATAAAAAGGGAAGTTTGCTGTATTATAAATTCGTTGTAAATAACCCTGACAGGTTATATGGCTGTATATAAATGGTTGGTTGCAATCATATGAACCTAGTCTAGCACCCATCTCCGAAGTAGGAGATATTAGGTTCGAACACCGTTCTGGGTCCACGGTTTGCCTACCTACCGACATTTATAATTACCACAGTCTTATAATAAGCCAAGTTGTCTGTATATGCAGATGTATGCCTCCGCAGATTAAGACTTTACGGATAGTTATTTAGTCTTCAATGACTGCAAAGTTATATTAATGTCTACAAAAATAAAGTATTTTGGTTGATTTTATTGTTACAGTAATTGTAATCGTTTTAAATAATTATCTTAAAATTAAATTGGTACAATTACAAAAAAGCTTGAAGCACACTATTACGTGATAAATGCAAAGATGTATGACACCAACAATTTCAACTGGAAACGGGAATGGTTGTTTCAAGTTGATTTTATTTAATTTGTTGCAATTTATACTAAAGTCTTACTACGTCAACATTTACCGTGCGCATATTATGTATCATCTCAAATGCTATTAAAAGATAAATTGCTCAAACTGTCAGCATATGTTAGGAAAAGATCATTATATTTAATGGTATGAAAATTACATATTTGCAGAAGTTGCTAATAATGATACTTGATTCTCATATTGATCATATTCTTTATTTATATACTTATGAAATAATATTGTTGGTCTCTGATTTATTGCTGATTTAACCACAATTGCATATATATATATAATCTTTATTAAAGTCTCGTCCAAACAATATTTCAATTACAAATTGTAAAACATGAAATCATAAAATTGCCTGTATGGTCATTCTGATATACATTGTACTAAAACATAATGACAGGGGAGACAACTCCTCAGCCCCATACTTCCAATATGTACTGAAAAGTTACCTCTCTTTTCTATACTTATTTATCCAAACCATGTAAGCAAAGTTGTAAAGTTTTAACAAAATGTTAAAAAGGAGATAATTTTTGAACTGATTAGAAGTAGTTTCTTAAAGGAGCTCCACTGAGGTCTGACAGGTAATTTGGTGTAAACAAATACCCACACAAATCACAATATTATAATTAAAATAACAATAATTTACAGTATAACCAACCCTTAATTTAACAACAATTATGCTAGAAATTATGAGAGCCCGGGGCCGAGAACTATAGTCTGTCCCACCAAATTTGAATATTCCTTTTTCTATTAAATATAATAGTAAAATCAATTAAATAAATGTCAATACATGTTAACCCTGACGTCAATATCTCTAGGCATATTTTTACTTTTTTTTTTATAAAGTCAGTCATTTGGTCAAAATGTTAAAATGATTGTTTTTTCCCTTTGCTGTAACTTGACGTGACGTCCATTTCAAAATTGCGGCGCCCATGCAGACGCCATTTGAGCCGCGCCATGACAAAACCAACATTGTGCGTTTGCGACCAGCATGGATCCAGATCAGCCTGCGCATCCACGCAGTCTGATCAGGACCCATGCTGTTCGCTTACCAACTCTTTTACAAGTAGAGAAACTGATAGCGAACAGCATGGATCCAGATGAGACTTCGCGGATGCGTAGGCTGGTCTGGATTCATGCTGGTCGCAAAACGCATTATGTTGGTTTTGTCATGACATGGCTCATATAGGGTTTGTCTCACAATTAGCGAGAAATTGTATTTTGATTATTCTTATTTACTTACTGATCGATAGCTAAATGTTATCATTAAATTAAAAAATGAGAACAAAATTGGTGTCAAAAAGGCTAATTAATAATATGTGTCATATGTTTCGGTTCAGATCGGAATATCCGCCCCTCGGGAACCCTCCCATGGGTGATAACTCGGCAAGCCTCGTTACCGCCCAATGTGCGGGATCCCCTCGGGACGGATATTCCGATCTGAACCGAAACATATGACACATATTATTAATTAGTACTGTAAAGTAGAAATACAGACAGGACTTTCAACGAAAGAAATATCAAAATGCTACTATTAGATCTATCAAATGTATTAAAGACATTAATACACGTCATAGCTTTGCCAGAAGGTGATAATCGGCCTTGAAGTGAATAATGCCCTTGGGTCATTATTCATTTTGCGGGCCGACTATCACTTTCCGGCCCTACTCTGTC
The DNA here is from genome assembly GCF_026571515.1 of Ruditapes philippinarum. Taxonomy (NCBI): domain Eukaryota; kingdom Metazoa; phylum Mollusca; class Bivalvia; order Venerida; family Veneridae; genus Ruditapes; species Ruditapes philippinarum. The sequence continues at coordinate 19,148 of NW_026865861.1, forward strand.
GTGTATTTATCTCTTAAAAATTATTTTCAAAATAGACAGTAGTAGATCTAGAATAATCAAAATTTCAGAATATGATTGATGCGCTTCATAAAGAATCGTAAATTTTATCACAGTTGTGCACTTACGACTAAAATCGGTCGTAAGATTCTTAATGAAACGCACTTTTGTGGAATACTAGTTTAGTTTATACATATTTATTCCCGAAAGTATATATAATGTACATACAAATATATAACAAACAAAACATTTTTAGCACAATGGAAAAGGATGAGAATGAAAGACAAGTCTTATAGAATTCTTCTCCTGTAGCGAACTATATAATGTGGAATATTGTATTTGATGTTAAAAATAAAATAATGAAAACAAAAGCCATTATCTGGATTAGGTTGGAAAGTTATGCATATCCGTCCGGACACATGGTACTCTTAGTCTCTGATGAGGACAAATTAGGAAATGTTGATGCCTCCCCCATCCACCCCCAACAGGAGCCTCAAATACAAGCGTGTTTCCCTATTTTACAATATCGGGAATAAACAAACTAGCTCTTCCATTTTAAGAAGAACCTAGTTTTACTGTGTCAAATTTTCCAGGTATCCACCTTTAAAATTGCAAAATCTGTGTGAAAAATGTCCAAAAAGGGTCTCCGACATGTCGTGGGCTTAGCGCAAAACGGTTATAACTCACTTTTTTCCACAAAATAACATTTTTAATATTTTCAATGTATTTTGTGGTTATGCATTTCTTCAGTAAGTATTTTAAATGGATTCTGAAAATTAACAAGTTAAATCAATATTTGTCAAAAGGTTGTATCTCAATTTGCTCTTAATTTTCAGCGCAAAATGGTTGTATCTCAAGTTACAACCTTTTTGCGCTGAAAATTCTGATAGTGCAATGGAAGTAAATTAGCATTCTGTTTGTCTTATTTGAATCATCACATGAAAAGGAGGATATAAAGACATTAGAAAGGATTTTTTGTTTTGATATATCTAAATAAACCTTAAATATTGTTAAAAAGAACAACTAAATTGTGATTTTATATTATCACATAATATTATTATCTTCATGAAATATATTTAAATGTATATTACACTATAGTTCAATCTCATAAAATTAATTCCAATAAATGAAAAAGATCCACTGCCACAATCAGCATTTGTTTGATATTAAGTAAATGAAATAACTTTCAAATATTGAAGGACAATTTAAAATTACCCCCCCCCTCCACCTACCCCAATAACACATGTATACAGTTTATAAAATGACAAGGTGGACAGATTTAGCCCCTTAATATGGATTGAAAATTAGCGCCACACTTATTTTTACAGGGCAGACAAATGTTTCCTTATTTTGAAAAATAATGCAAGTACATGTAGATCTAATTCAGAATATCTTCAGTTTATGCTCATTATAAGTAGCAAAACTGAAATTGTTGCTGGCACAAAGTCTATTCATGGAAGGTATGTCAAGGCCACCTAGCTCAGACCCATAAAGTTTCAGAAATGCTTTTATTTTTTATTTTTCAAAAGCTTCTAAATTTTAGTATTCTTATCAAGAAAGTCACTCATGGCAAATTACCTGAACAATCTTTTTCATCTTTTGCAATTTTGAAAGAAGTACAGTTACAGTGAATTTAAGTATTCTTTGTGGAAGTCAATACTGCCATTGCTTTGATTACACTTTGCTACTTTTATGACAAATTATCACCATTTTCTTCATGGTACAAGCATCTTACATTCTCAAAAACCATATTATTATTGTGAATGGCTTAGAAAACTACTATAGTATATCATAAAAGTACAATGTATAATTAAAGATAAAAGAACGGAAGGGGATATGGGACCAAATTGAAGGGAGGGAGATGGGGTTGTAATCTCCAACTATACAGACTAAAGACACACTTTGAAATACAATGAGGAAAAACTGAGAAGGGAATGGACAAAGTGGCAGGAACCATGATTGTTAAAATCCACAAACAAACCATTGAAGCAAATGACATACTTTAAAAGGAACCATAGAATGACACTGCCTTGAAACATGAAAACAGCAAAAACATAGCTTAAGAGTTTATAATATGAAGCGTTTTAAAAGCTTCTTTTCACATACAATGTAGAATTTGCCTAAAAGAAGTCCATATTAAACTCTATATCAAGACCAAATTTGAAGAGGACCATGTTAAAATATTATAAACATCCAGTTTTAATTCCTTAATTAGTTTGTTATGACAATCTATGAAGTCTTTAACCCTTGACATGTTGGAACAGAAAATGATCAGTTCTTGCCACAAGTATAGATCCAGGCTAGCCTGAAAACCTGTGCACTCAGTTCAGGTTCTGTACTGTGGACAGCTCAATTTTAGTACCTGTATATTGATTGATTGATTGATTTGATTGACTTTTTCTTTTCAAATACAAAGCAGGGCAAATCTATTATAAACATTCAGCAGTTTATTTTTATAAACAAATTGTTCACTAACAGACAGACAGGGGTATGTTTTTTCCAACCATATTGACCATGCACTCTTCATTTGACTCTATAGCCAGTAAATTCGGTTATATATATTTCTTTATTTCAGTCTCATCTTTACATGTATACATAAAATTACATATAAAACGTTAAACACAAACATAAAATACATGAAAGCCATTCTAAAAGAATTACAAGAGACTATTTATTTTTACCTCTAAGGGAGACAACTCCACAGTCCATATCACAGCAGTTACTGTTTTATGCACTGAGGAGTTTTCCCCCTTAGCTTCACAATTATCATTCTTTAAAAGGTTGTTGTATTTAAAAAAAGAAAAATATGACCTCAATATAATCAAACTATTGCATGTTTTTCCTACAGAAGGTTACATTGTGGTACAATGAATAAAACGTTACTAAAATGTTTAAATGCAAATGGTAAAAAGAAAAATTGACCATTATAAATCATTTTAACCTTGGAAAATATGTCATTTATTACACTTGATACTTTACAATCTCAAAAATATTACTAACTTCAGTATATCAACGATTTGTTTTCTAACATAATTTACGTGAAGATCTGTTTTATCCATACAACACATTGGCTTAGTCAATGGATGTTTTATACAGAAGCAACATAATTATATTTGTCCAATATGTAATTAATATGGCCATTAAAACTTATATAAGTCAATTAATGACATTTTTAAAACCATATCCTGCCAAATAATATAAAATTTACTAAGACTGTTTTATTATAAATTTTTTTTATACTGTCCAATTAAATTTATCTAGGACTATATAAACTATAAAACAGTATTCACTTTTGAAAAATTGATAACAATGTGAGATCACAGTCTTAGTCTGGTTAAAATATTTATCTTAAAACCTACATTTCAGTAAAAACATTTACCTATTATTCTTATATATACAATGTACATATTTTGAATAAGAATAAAAACATATAGAAAGACACATCAGAAAAAGAGAGCAATTTGTATGTTCTTATATGTAAAGGAAAGTTACCCTTCTCTTAAGTATGTCAAAGCAGGTTAAATTTTGGCAATATACCGTACACAACTCGTATTTGAGAATATAAAAATAAACTTCTCCATAGTTGTCATTGTGTGAAAATGTGGGTTTTTGACACTCACTTTTTCAAATAGATCTACACGAATATCTTCATACATAAAACATTCCATTACAGTATGAAATTCACTTTCTACCTTGTCATTACAAAAAGGACAAAGCCTTTCATTTACTGGTAGGCGTTCATATCTACCTGTCTCTATTCTTAGTGGTGCAGTTCCACATCTGAACTTAGCAAAAGCGGACCTGTGGCAACGCGGAAGTATGATTTTGCAATATTCCTCAGTTCCAAAAGTTGTCTTAAACTGCCTATATGTGCGCAGTTTGTTGCCACCGACCCCGCTTCTACTTCTTTCAGATGTAACATTAACATTCCACTTTGCAATAAAACTTTGCATTGTTCTAGATTGAACTTTTTTCTAACATAGCTTTTTTGATACTATATTATCAATATTACAAAATTCTGTACATTCAAGATCATTAAAAATTTGTTTTGTTCTGAAACACCAGTTTTTACATCTTGTACTACCAACTGAATTAGCATACCTAAAAACTTTGTAGTTTATTCTGGACCTAGGCATCATACATAGTCTGTGCCAAAAATTAGAAACACTTATCATCTGTCTACTGAAAGTTGGTTGCCAGCCCATATCACCTATCAGGGCTGCTGATGGAGAGAGAAACGGGATGTCCCTAAGAAAAGACACATAGCACGGTGTTGAATTGAGTCAATACAGGAAAACGATTTGTTTCCCCATATAGCTGCTCCATATGCTACCACTGACCAAACCAACGAGTCAAATAACTTAGTGAAGACATTGTAAGGCATTCCCCCTAGAGACTTGTATTTAGCTATTAAGAGACCTAAAGCTCGGCTGGCTGACTGAGCAACAAACTTTGCTGTGACAGAGTAGTCTAAATTCTCTTGAAGTGTTAAACCTAAGTATACATATTTTGGAACACATTCAAGATTATCTGGTCCACATTTTAAAGACAAAATTGGTCCTATTTACATTATTTGGTCTAAAAATGCATTACATTGCTTTTTGTCGAATTAATTTTCATATGAGAGGCGCATGACCATTCATACAGAACATCTAACATACTTTGCAAATCTTCCTCAGTTTCAGCAATGAAAACAATGTCATCAGCATAAAGAAGTATATACACAGCTTTTCTTCGTTTCCAATATCAACACCTAGGCCTAATGCCTTTAGTCTAACAGCAAGATCGTTAACATAGAAATTGAAAAAGATTGGTGACAAGCCACAGCCCTGACGAAGGCCGTTGTTTACATTAAACCAATTTGTATGGCAAATTGTTTACCAGTACACAAGCTGTTACATTAGAATAAATAGATTTTACAGCTAAGAACATTTTACCATTAACACCAACATTGGCTAATTTCTTCCACAGAATGTCCCCTATTGACGGAGTCGTATGCCTTGCTAAAATCTATGTATGCTACAAATGTTGATTGAAATTGGATTTCAAACGTGTTTCAACAATATTGGTCAAAGTTGACAATTGGTCAATTGTACTACGACGTTTCCGAAAACCATTTTGTTCATCTCAAGCTTGGCATTCGACTCTGCCCATGTTGACAAACGTTGGTTGAGAATACTACAATACAGTTTGTACATTATATTAGCTAATATGCAATACCCCCTATAATGACATAGGGTCTTTCCTATCCTGAGTATTGGACTTTGGGATTCGGGTTGATGATACACTTTCCCCAAATCAGAAGGAACCCATACCTTTGGAATAACAAATATTAAAAAGAATTTGGAGACAAGAGACTGAGGCGTCATTTCTAAAAAACCTCATACGGCAAGGCATCTACATCCCACTAGCCTTGTTATTTTGGCCCGCTTAATAGCATTCCTGACTTCTAAAAACATCAATCTCCCTTTCAAATTCTAAACATGTGTTTTGTCCAGGAGGTGTATCATCAGCCCGGTCTACATGTACAAAATTGTTTCTTATATTATTATTAAACATTATACAAATTCTCAAAAAGATGTTTTCCATTTATCAAGTACAGATGGAATATCGGATACTAAATCTCCATCATCATTTACAATTTGCATAGGAATAGTTTGGATTTATGAGAAACAACACCAACTCTACCAATATTTTTCCAAAATGACTGCGGGTCTTTTTCACCTCATTTAAAAGACTGTTTTTAAATTGTACCAAAAATACATTTTTTAGCCTTCTGTACACCCTACTAAAATTCTTCCTTTCCTGGCAGTAGGTCTGTCTCAGACGTTTCTTATTTTGGACATTGGTGCATTTACAATACATTCTTCAGCATAACATACATTATTCCATTTAACAGTATAGGTCATCAGACCACCATGGTTTATAGCATTTCTACCTTTATTGTTATTTGAATTAAGAGTCTTTTTGTTTCATCCTAGGCAGCTTAACAAACATTTCATTTTTAAATGCATTGACATAACTCAACATATGCTGTATCTATATCAGATTGAGCCTGTAAACTGGCTTCTAAAGTAAAAATACAGTTTATGTAATACATTTATCACATCTTGATCATTACAGAAGTATATTCTTAACATTGAAGCGATCAGACTGTATGGTAGAATCACCGAGTGCGTGATTGTCTTCATTAGGTTCACAAATAATGCTTTTAACAGCAACTTCAATTTCCCATGTTAAAACTGAGTGATCTGGCATGGATACTGGAAGTAAGACCAAAATTTATTGACTAAGTCAGTACATTTAAAAAAAAAAAAAATTCAGTAAAACAATCTAAATCACTATGACTGGTCAAACAATATAGTCAACAACTGAGCAGCCCTGAGGTCTAACACATGTGTTGTCATTTTTAACTGTATTACGACGTTAACAATACAAAAATTACAATCTATCAAAAAAATCTATCAAAAATCTATCATAGCTGAAACCATACTCATTTACAATATGAATCAACAACGCCTCTTTCAGGTAGACTATCAACACCCTATAAAATCATATAAACTCCAACCTTCCATTGAAATCACCAACAAATATATATTGTACCCTTGATTCTGAAATTCATATATATCAGAAAGAAGACAATCATAAAAAAAGACCTACATCAATTTGTCTTGTTGAAAATTTAGGTGGCAAATAACAAACAGCCGCAAAAAGTGTATACGATTCAGTTTTCATACTTAATTTCAGCCAAAGAATCCCTTCATTATCACATTTGCAAACAGACACCTCAAAATCCTCAAGAACACTATTTTTAATGAAAAAACCTACACCCCCTGACCCATTTCTAGCGTTTTTATGGAGATAACCCCTATTATATCCAAACCATGTATATCCCTCTAAAAATAAAGTATCCTGATGTTTGAGGTGACTTTCTGCAATACCTAAAATATCTAACTGTAAAGCTCTAACTACATTTTCACGAAATAATCACGGTAAACTTGTGATCTACTTTTAAATCATTATGAATGTTTATAATACTGCACGTTTGTAATGTCGCTTTTCATTGGATAATCGTGACGTTTATATAGTTTTATATACACGGCTGCTGTCGATTCATAAAAACATCTTACTTTTTTCTCTAAAATATAATGCTTGCTGTATTATAAATTCGTTATAAAGAATGTTGACAGTTAAAATGGCCGTATATAAACGGCTGTTTGCAATATTTTTACAAACAACCGTTTATATAGGACCATATAACCTGTCAACAATCTTTATAACTAATAATATAACCAGTTGTTAAATGGTCTTTATTAAGTATCCCTCTTAGCGCAAGCAGTAATTAAGACATTGTTTCAAGACATTATAGACATATAAACTCGAAGGTTCGAATCCTGGTTCAGCTACTTTATTTCTTTTAATTTTAAAATTGCCCTTCTCTAATAACTTGTGCAAATCATTTTTTTTTGTGTATACTATCTGTGTACTTTTTTTATTAACTACATCAATTCTGTAGTGTGTATGCGCTAAACCATATACGTTTGCATAATGTCACCAAGAAACCATTGAAAAATATGCATTCTAGAGAAAAACTTGCGATTGTCCAACGTCCGTATGTCTGGGTACTTACGAAAACATCTTGATAAAACAAAAGGAAACACCACTCTACTTAAAAGTTGTCCTAAAAGTAGATATATAAAAACAATTTCAAATTATTTCAATTCTTGCAATAATTAAGTAAAAAAAAAACAAAAACACAAGAAGTGTGACTTCATAATGCAGTGTTGGTAAGGAATCAAACCAGAGACATTCAGATCAGTAGCCCGGCATCTATACAAATATACCACCTTACTGACACGCATTCACCGGGGCTCTACCGTGACTCTACTGGCTATATCATACCCCGGATCATCCCCAGTTTGTGCCGGCAGAGCTACGGTGCGTCCTGGTCGTTCCCGGCAGAGCTTAGGATGAAGCCTGCAAGGCTTAACTTCCCGGATCATTCTGGAGCACCCCAATGATATTAAATATTTTATTCCATCCAGGGTCGAATGCCGGATATTCCCGGATAATCCCAAACATTGCCGGAAGTTGTTCCTGCCGGGATGTCAGTGAGACCTTAGCTTTAAGTCAAGACACATTATGAGAACCTTGTATTCACAGTTGTAATGGTGTCTCTGTCATATTTCCAAACAAATATTTTTCAAATGTTACAGCTTAAACTCTAAACCTGCTAATGGTGTCACACATTCTATCATGCAACCAGTAAAGATCAGAGCCAGCGTAATTATATTTTAAAACATTTTGAAATCTAAAAGATTTTGAATGATTTTGCTAGAGTTGAAGTCCATAATTTTATAATATCAATTGGGGAAAGGATTAAATGCCCAGCAGCTGAAAGGGTGGCTAAACCTCACTTTTTATTTTGAAATACATGTACCTGTGTCTAATATAGCATTTATAACATTCTATAGAATAGCAATTATAATTAACCATCAAAAATAATTTAAACTTATCCCTTAATATATTTTTAAATAAAGTGGTATAGGCTTTATTATTCTCTATTGAGGACATTCATTCTCTTCAAACTTATCACTGATTATTCTTACTTTCATTATTTTCATCATTCAAAACATTACTTGCACTTATTTTATAATCTTATTTTATAATGGCTACATATATTTCATGTGATTTAGAAGTAATGTTTTATTTTATCCAATTATTAAATCCTATAAAAAAGATACGAGTTTGAGATACTTCCGTTTTGCGCACAGAAAATAATTAAATTTGCTCAAAATTTGTGCGGAAAACAGTTGTAACTTGAGATACTACCCTTTTGCACAAAAATATATGTAACAAATTATCAAAATTGTATTTGTAAAACGGTTGTAACTTGAACTTATTCAAATATCTTTTTTCAAAAATAATTTGCTTCTTTTTTATTATTTTGTTTCTAATTCCTTAACTAAAATGTATATATTTTCCTAAAATAAAACATTTTTATTCATTAACAAAAGTTTTTAAAAGTTTTTTCATGCTCCTGTAAAATTTGCTTAAATTGAGTTACAACCGTTTTGCGCTAAGCCCGAGTTGTATAATCCCTTTTACAATTTTATGAAATATACAGAAGCACAGTAAAGTATAGAATATAGACCTTGTTCAATGTGTTATTCTCATTGATTTGACCTAAAATATGTAAACTTAATGCTGTTATTCATGTAATATATCCATACATTAAAAAAATTAAACAGAACAAAATGAGCCGTGTTACGACAAAACCAACATAATGGGTTTGCGACCAGCATGGATCCAGACCAGCCTGTGCATCCGCGCAGTCTGGTCAGGATCCATGCTGTTCGCTTACAAACCCTATTGCAAGTAGAGAAACTGATAGCGAATAGCAAGGATCCTGATCAGGCTGCGCGGATGCGCAGGCTGGTCTGGATCCATGCTGGTCGCAAACCCATTATGTTGGTTTTGTCGTGACACGGCTCAAATATTGTTGCTATAGATCTATTGTTAGATCTATAACATAAACAATATAGATATAGAAGAAAATGTAACATTTTTTTTTCTATTTTTTTTTTAAATGTTCTGTATAGATATAATATTACATGAATAACAATATAATACATAGAGGATATTCAAGTTTTTTCTATAAATACATGATTTATTTTCATCGAGTGGTATGAAAATAAATATTTCATGAGTGGCGGTAGCCACGAGTGAAATATGGTAATTTTCATGCCACAAGATGAAAATAAATCATGTATTTATAGAAAAAAAACTTGAATTTTCTGTTTATTATATACATTTTTCTCTTTTTTAGCGATAAAATTTGAAAGACTTTCCCTTAAATTTTGGGTACTGGCAGAATTAAAAAGAAAGTAGTCCGGCAAGACACCAGTGAAAATACGGAAAATATGTTTCACTCCAGTGAAAAATAAATTTTACAGTGAAAATACGGAAAATGAAAATACGCATTTTATTTCATCAATATTTCATTTATAAGTATATAATAAATATTTTTAGGTCACATCAATGCGACTAGCACCTATGATCTAGATGCGGTCTTGAAATTTTAAACATGGCAGTGTATTTTTCCAAATGGTATTTCTTGTTTCTCCAAAGCAGTTTTACGTCAGATGAAAGGTTATTTTTAGATTGATGTTTAACGTACTTTAATATAAAGTCGTCAGTTCAGCGTGTTCAGCCGATTCCGTAAGCTACGTACATCCCCGGATTCGTGATTATTCATCTGTAAACCCCTCATGGGGCATTTTTCTTGTAGAAAACCCTTAACCTGTATCGAAAACTTCAGAGATAGTCCGGAGAAGTGATTATAAATAGCAAAGGAGGACACCTGACGACTATACATACACCTTTATTTAAGGTCGTCAATGAAAAGCATACAAAGTCGTCAGATGAATATAAAGTCGTCATACAATTCGTTTTTTAAAAAATGCCAGTTTTAATTAAACTACATGTAGGCCTATACCAATTATTACAAGAACATAATTAGTTTAACATGCTAGATTACTAACATTTTTAAGAAACTATGGAAAATAAACATGATAACATACAACAAGTACAATGTACATGTAATTATGTCAGTGAAAAAGAAAATTTAAACGAACATTTGTAATTTAGTTGAAATACAGACTTGAACGCGATTAAAGAAACTTAAAGACACAACAGCTTTAAAGCTTTAACAGTAAATGACAATGAAAAAACCATGATGGTAACATACATCAGAAAAAAACAAGCTAGTAAAACCATTTTCAACGTAAATAAATGCACGGAGTACTTATAGATTAATTTGCGTATTTACTGTATGCAGATATTCCGTATTTATTTTTGTGACTTAAGGTTCATACTGATAACATGAATACATGGATGATTTTCAGCCTTATTGGTAAGTTCCCTGATGAACTCTTCTGGACACTGAAATGCAACGACACTTAACTGCTCAGGGCCCGTCCGTCTACTCCTTACTTGTGCATTTTCAAGCGGCTTAAGAAAGTACTTAGACGTTGCCCTGTTTTCTTGCATTAAACAAAACAAAGCCTTAGCACAATCCCGTTTGAGATTGGCAACTTTAATATTGCCATCATACACAGCGACTGCAGTTTCGTCATATGGATCAACTGGAACTTAAGTTATGCTGCGGAAACTGTTTTCAGTTTTAAGGTAATAGTGACCTTGACCTTTGACCTTTTGACCCCAAAATCAATAGGGGTCTTCTACCCAATATGGACAATCATCCTATGAAGTTTGAACATTGTGGGCCAAATGGAACTTAAGTTATGCTCCGGAAACCAAATTGCTAACGGACAAATTGCTAACGGACAGAAACTGTTTTCAGTATCAAGGTAATAGTGACCTTGACCTTTGACCTTTTGACCCCAAAATCAATAGGGATCTTCTACCCAATATGGAAAATCATTCTATGAAGTTTGAACATTGTGGGTCAAATGGAACTTAAGTTATGCTCCGGAAACCAAATTGCTAACAGACGGACGGACGGACGGACGGACGCCAGGGGGTATAACATAATATGCCCTTTCGGGCATATAAAAAGGGAACAGTGATTTATAAAACAAAAAACAAAACGTCCGTAACACAAATTCAAGGTAACAGGGGTAACACCAAGAACGCATCAGACAACATATGAAAACATCACTAACTATTAATGTAACAATAAAACAGAAAAAACCAAACGCAGTCATTAGATTCGTAGAAATGTTTATTCATTAACATTCACTTTTATAATTTAAACTTGAGACTGCGCAAGATTTTGGATAAATTGTAAACCAGCTAACTTGGGCATATAAATAAACCTACCGATCCTTGGTAATGGGTAATAGAGTGATCCTTATATGCGGCTGAGATCTAAAAGGAAATCGATAAATAAAGTATAAAGATTCAAAAATCATAAAGTAATTTTTGTATATTATGTCGTCAGTCTATATAGAAAGTCGTCAACGGGAATAAGAAAGATTTTTAAGTCTAAAAATAGATTTAATGGTCTAAGGGAGGTAATTCTGGCTTAAATAAAGATTATTTTAAACGCACACAATCTTGTAAATGACAAGATGGCTGCCATGTGCGAGAGTGGCATTTCGCCAAAGCCGTGTTACAACAGTATGTTTCTGTCGCCCAGTTAGCAAAAAACACCTGAAAAAGGGTCGCTGTGAAAACTGATATTTTAAATAAACAACATTTAAACGGCAAATTCAATATGCACAAGATAAATTAGGAAACATGTTTACCGTTTAAATAAACGCGCTCTGTTAACTACCAGGCAACGTGGTAGAGAAAGAAAGAGGCTAGAAAATGTCTGACGACCTTATAACCCCGACGACTTTATATTTATTACACTTAAGCCAGTGCGAAGTTTCTTCAGTGCATTTCATATTTAGTGAGGGTTGCTGCCATCTTTTTCATGATTTTGAAAGATTCAGATTGATATCAAAGGGCTAGATGCTCTTCAAATACAGCAATGAGGTATTCTAAAAAATATTTTGTATCAGATTAAATTAAATCAATTTGAGCTAGAAAATGTGTTCATCTGCTAAAAAGGGAGCAGACGAACACGGTTTTTATCAATCTGTAGATCAACAAGTACATTTGTATATTAAATCTATGCTCGTACTGCAGAAACGATACCTTAGAAGATATTTTATTTAAATTTTTGAAAATGTGTGTAATTTTTTATATTTCTTTTTTCTTTTTTGGTTTGTTTTTCCGGTAGCTCTAAATACTGTAGATCTAGATACATTTGAAATCTTATGCGGAGATGTAGATGTTAATTATCTATGTCTCTGAGTACAGTAATTAAAAATATTTAACACAGCAGTCTATATGATTGATTGTATTTTAGTGAATTTTCATGAATGTCATGAATATATACTGTATTTTTCTTTTTCAGAACTGAAGGATGAACTTATTACATGGTACAACACCAATAAGAGCACAGTTTATCTTTCACCACTCACAGATGCTTTCCCTACCCCTCTAGCCGGGTTCTACATTATGCCAGAAATTGACATACAGACTTATTTGCCAGGTGGAAGGACAGAAACAACTAGAGTCAAGTCGTTACAGGACATGTTTACATGGGATAAAAAAAGTTCCAAAGAAATATATTTATCAGCGGTCGCTGGATTTTGGGAAACGGCATTTTTCAAAATATCTCGCCTTGACATGGTGTCAAGCTCATCAAAAGGGTGAAAAATTATAAGCATTTTAAAGAAGAAGAGTTTAAAAGCATTATCTAGCTTTGAGTTTTTATTTCTGGTGCTATTGAGAGATTCACTAAAGTCTGTGATGTCGACGACATGATTGAACAACAAGTCATACAATACCTTCCTTGCTCATCTTCAATGCCAAAAGGTCTATTAAAGGACATTCTACATGATGAAAAGTGTCTTGTCATATTAGATGGACTAGATGAATGGACACATCCTGACAATGATTGTACAAGAGTTCCTAAAGTATTCCGCATCGATTGCACGTGAAAAGGTTGTTTATTCTTAACAACGAACCCGCCCATGGAAGCTTTGGGATGTCAAACTTGAATCAAAATAGGCAAAACAGGTAGAGCAGTTAAACTAAATAAGGACAATGCCAGGCAGTTTTAATTTAACTCAATGAAAATGTTTGAATGTGGGAACCTTCCCAAGATGGTAACTGAAAAAATGAAGTGTTAGATTTTGAAAGAGGGCAATTCAGTGACCAATGCCTTTGAAGAATTATGGAATCAAAAACCCTCTCCTTTTACTCTATTTTATATGTTTTATTGGGTTTGAAAAATTCCGGTAGGAAAAATTTGCAGATTAGAATTAATATACCAGGCATTACTTCAGGCTCCCCTTCTATCTAGAACAGAAAAGTTACAATGGAAAGATTCATTCATCGTGGTAAACATCTCCGGTTAACGTTTCCGAATGCTTTAGAATGCATCAACATTTCTGTAGTTACTACACATTTCTGGTGACCATTGGGGAAACTAGCTTTTTATACATTGTTCAATAAGAAGAAGGAGCACACATTAGTTTTTGATGAAAATGTTGCTTATAAATATCTTAACCAAGAAGATTTTGAAATCAAGCTGTCTATCAGGAATATTATCTGAAAGTAAAGTGAAGCATTAATAAATGAAAGTTCTAAAATCTCATTTTCACATAAAACAGTGCAAGAATACTTTTCAGCATTATTTATAAGTTTTAAAAATACAAATGAAGTTCAGAAAATCATATTTGAAGAGTGCAACTGCTTACAAAATATTCTAGACATGTCAAAAGTGTTTATCTTTATTAGTGGCATGAACCCTAAATTAATGTCTACAATATCAAGTGATTTAATGCCTGTAATAAACAATGATGAAGAAATAAGTAAATACAGAACTTTGACAGATTATGATTACATGTACAATAAGTCAATAGAAGACATTCATGACATGTACATTTCTTGTTACAAAGAAAGCCAGGAAAACAATGACCTCAAATTGTGTTTACAAGATTTCTTCATTGATGAAAAATGTCAACAGGAAAACTACTTCAAACAATTACAACATCTTTGTCAACAAAATAAAGAAGACATAAAATCAATAATGATAGATAATGAAGGTATTTGTAGTCTACAAGAAATTATCAGTTTGTTTACACTCTCTGACCTTCCACATATAGAGAAATTATTCTATCAAGGTGAAATTGTAGAAGAGGAAATAATGAGCTTGTTATTGAACCCTTTAAAATGTTTAACTGTGATATCATGTAAATGGGAAAATCATCAATATGTAGGACAATATTGCCGGCTGCCTTTAGAGATAAATGGAGGTCTTGTAAAATTACAACACCTGGAGTGTTTATATATAGGCTGTTTCACTATGACCCACAAGGTAATGGAGACATTGTTAAATTTCCTCACTAGTAAAAAATCAATGAAAGAAATAAGATTGGACAGTTTATACTGTATTGATCATGGTACTTCATGTAGGGAATTCAACCTTGACCTGTCTCAACATTCACAACTAAGATCTTTTAGGATTGAACAAGAGTACCTGTGTACAATTAAAATGGAAGGTATCGTTGTTAGAGGTAATGTGATGTAGGTGGGAATTATATAAACCTTTTGGTTTTGTGTATCTTATCTCAGCAACTCCAGCAACCAGTAACTAACAAAACATGTAGTGTAGTAATCTAAGAATCTTCCGGTGAATAGAAAAATGTTACAAACATTAAACCATTGTTTATATGTGAAATGTTTCGATTTGGCTAGAATCAATCTAGGTGAAAAGATCAATTTAAACTGTCACCTTCAAAATGATTCAATATTGAACGTGTTTGACTTGTGTAAGAATAACAATGTCTTGTTCAGGTGTTTATTGATCTTCTTACTGTTTTATAAAAAATCTACCCATCGTGACAGTATATATGCAAAGGTTGTGATATTTAACCCAGAAAAACGAATTTGAAAACTTTAAAACATTTATAAAAACAATCAGAAATTTTGTGGTCACATCCACCTTGATTTTGGCACCTTTGAAGTTTCTGGAGATACAGGTTTTGACTTTAAAAAAAAACAACAAACAACAAGTACTGAGTTTAACCTTTAATTGAACTTGGGAGAAACAAATTTAAATAAATTAGATTATGAGACAAGTGACAGGTGAAATAGACATAATTTTTTATTATGAATCAAATATTTACTGCAGTAGATAGATTAGGAAAAGTTTAAATGTGCACACATAAATAGACATCTTGGATTATCTTATGGAAGTGCTATTGATGGACTGATGTTTCTGTATAAAAAAAGTAAGTTATCTTTTATCTTTTTTTATTTTCTTTATAGATTATTATTTTGATCTTTGTCTTTTTTATGCAGCATCAATAATTTACTTGTTTTAAAGTTTATCTTTTCTTAACAATTAAATTTGAACTCTATAGTTTTTTAGCTTGACTACATGTATTCGATAATTGGCTTTGAACCTAATAGTGCACACTTGTTCACTTTTTTGCCCCAAACCTGTAGACATGAGGAGGTAACTCTATCAAACATTTTGAACAGAATTATGCCCCTTTTTCAACTTAGAATTAACTTTAAAGAAGTTTGTGTACCACCTCAAATATTTTAAAAGTCCATTCACATATGGATTTGAAACTTAGCACACATATTCAACCTGTAGACAGGAGGAGGTTATTCTATCATTTTTAAGAAAATTATGCCCCTTAATTGACTTAAAATTTATGTTAAAGTTTGTGTACCACCTCAAATATTTTCAAAGTCCATTGACATATGGCTTTGAACCTATGCACACTTGTTCACCATTTTGCCCCCAACCTGTAGACAGGAGGAGGTAACTTTATCAGATATTTTGACAGAATTATGCCCCTTTTTTGAACTTAAAATTTATGGTAAAGATTGTGTACCACCTCAAATATTTTCAAAGTCCATTAACATATCGCTTTGAACCTGTGCACACTTGTTCACCATTTTGCCCCCAACCTGTAGACAGGAGGAGGTAATTCTATCAGATATTTTGACAGAATTATGCCCCTTTTTTGACTTAAAATTTATGTTAAAGTTTATGTACCACCTCAAATATTTTCAAAGTCCATAGACATATGGCTTTGAAACTAAGCACACATGTTCAACATCTTGAACCCAGCCTGTAGACAGGAGGAGGTAACTATATCATGTATTTTGACAGAATTATGCCCCCCCTTAAAATTAATGTTCAAGTTTGTGTACCACCTCAAATATTTTCAAAGTCCATTGACAATAATGCTTTAAGTTTGTGCATCATGCCCCCAACCTGAAGACAGGTGGTGGTAACTCCATGTATTTTCAGAATTATGCACCTTTTTGACTTAAAATTTATGTTAAAGTTTGTGTACAGTCCAAAATTTTGTCCATATATGGCTTTGAACCTGTGCACACTTGTTCACCATTTTGCCCCCAACCTGTAGACAGGAGGAGGTAATTCTATCAGATATTTTGACAGAATTATGCCCCTTTTTTGACTTAAAATTTATGTTAAAGTTTGTGTACCACCTCAAATATTTTCAAAGTCCATTGACATATGGCTTTGAACCTGTGCGCACTTGTTCACCATTTTGCCCCCAGCCTGTAGACAGGGGGAGGTAATTCTATCAGATATTTTGACAGAATTATGCACCTTTTTTGATCTTAAAATTTATGTTAAAGTTTATGTACCACCTCAAATATTTTCAAAGTCCATTGACATATGGCTTTGAACTAAGCACACATGTTCAACATCTTGAACCCAGCTGTAGACAGGAGGAGGTAAATATCATGTATTTTGACAGAATTATGCCCCTTTTTTCCTTAAAATTAATGTTTAAGTTTGTGTACCACCTCAAATACATGTAGACAGGTGGAGGTAACTCTATCATGTATTTGACAGAATTATGCACCTTTTTGACTTAAAATTTATGTTAAAGTTTGTGTACCACCTCAAATATTTTCAAAGTCCATTGACATATGGCATTCAAACTTTGCACTTTCATTCACCATCATGCCCCTAATCAAACCTGTAGACAGGAGTAGGTAACTTTTTCAAGTATTTTGACACAATTATGCCCCTTTTTCAACTTAAAATTTATGTTTAAGTTAAGGTACTACCTCAAATATTTTCATATTGCATTGACATCATTCTGGCTTTGAAACAAGTTGAAATTCTATGCACTTCTTTGAGAGCATAAAAGGTCCTTTTTGAACTTTTTTACATTATCAGTATTATTAGCACACAGAATAGTTGAGCTTGCTGTCCTACCGATAGCTCATGTTAAGAGTCACCACACCTGTGCTCGACCAGCCCAGTGCTTGACCAATACTTCTATATGCATATGATTTATGCATTTAAGTAAAATAAACTTGAAGTTTGTGTGTACTATTTGTACCTGACCTGTAACCTCTACACCATGTTCAAGTACTTCAGGTTTAGTAGAAACTTGGCCGTTTCACAGGCAATCGGTGCATGGCTTGGATAGTATACATGTACATGACCACACCCACTTTTTTCACTATTAAAATATTTTTTCATTCAAAATGTTTTTAAAATATCTTATTTTCAATAAATCAACAAAGGAATTTTTTTTTTAAATTTCATCCATATATACTATAAATATAGTGTTGATTTATTGAAAAATAAGTGGGCGTGGTCATGTACATGTATACTATCCAAGCCACGCACCGATTGCCTGTGGGCCATTTTGCAGACAATATTAAACAGTACAAAATTAATATACCTTTCTATGTTAAAAGTAGCAGTAAAAACTAATTAAAGCACTGAAATAATGATAATTTAGGGCAAATTTGGAAATACTTTGTTAAATTGCCTTTACTCTTATGCTTCAAATTGATTTCCATAGGAAAGGCGACTAAAATCATCAAAAGCCAGCTTTCCATACAAGGCAAGGGCTATGAACATGTAAACAAATATGGAAGCTTTCTGGTAACAAATAGGAAACAAATTTAACTACTACAAATGTACACCAACTGTATATTACATCAAGTATCAGATTTTGCTATCTTTGCAGAGTTATTTTATTTAAAAAAATATGAGAATTAATATATAAATAACACATTGTGGGTAACAGTAAAATTTCATCCCAATGAAAATGCTGTTACCTGGGGCGTTAGCATGGTCACATCGTACACTTGCTTTAACAATAAGAATAACTCCCAGTAGCCAATGGAAATTAACATTACAAAAAAATGAGGGGTAATAATAAGTAATCTCAAACTTAAAAACTGTAAATTCCAAAATTCTTACCAATACTGTCACCTTCTCAAAATAGAGTTATTATTATAATACCCCCGAAACGAAGTTTGGGTGTATATAGGAGTCACTCGGTGGTCGGTCGGTTGGTCGCCAATGGTCGGTCGGTCCAGCGGTCTGTTGCATTTTCTGGAATTCAATACAACTTCATACAATGGTCACGCACATTGATAGGAAGTGCAGTGTACAAAAACCATAACTCTATCTTCATTAATTACAGAGTTATTGCCCTTTGTTATTTTTCCTTTTCTAGAGCATAACTTGAAAACTACTGGTTGGAATTCAAGAATAAGAGAGTTTAGGCTCTCAGTGTACAAAAGTTTTCAAAAGTTTTGTTGGTATCTCAAAGCCTAACTGGATATGTGAGTAAACAACAACATAACAAATGATTAAAAAAAAACAAAGTGAAAATTAAACCATGGCAATGCTATGAATATGTACATAAGAATAAAAAAGACTGTGGTAAATTGTATCCTGATCTGTTTCATTAAAATGCTTTTGTTTATTGTGAGTTTCAAAGGTCCATGCAGATTTGTAACAGAAATAAGTTTCCCAGCAATCTTTTTTTTATGAAAAATGTTTTTATGTAATTTTGTGAAATTTTGGTTGAGCACTCAGGTCCGGTGACTCTAATCTTCAGGAATACAGTAATATAGTGTGCATGTATATTTGTAATGTTGTCCTGCTGGAATCACTGCCTAAACATTTTAATGAAATAACATCTTTATTTGCACTGGAAATTATTTTTTTCCATAATATATCTTTAATGGGAGTCAAAATTTGAAGAATTAACTGAAATAGATCTATTTTTCATATCACTTTAAACAATAATTTATCAGGTCCGTAGGGATTTGGGGGTTGGGGGGGGGGGGGGGGGTGGCAGAAAGTTTCTTTTGAAGGGATGGGGTCTGTGGGTATGTCCTCCACAGGAAAGTTATTGAATCTACATATCAAATGATATCAAATTATTGCTTTGAACAGGTATTAAATTTCTAGGTGCAAATTTTTAATGTATATTTTTCTAGAAATTTTCAGACTTTAACCAATGCAAGGCTGTCAATTATTTTACTATACTTGTTATTATTATAAATAAGAATGGGTAGTCTGTTCTATTTTAAAGCCCTTTGTGATTGGCATGTGTCTTATGATTTCATTATTATTAGTCCCCTACCGGTTTACCGGAGGGGACTTTAGGTTTACCGTCTGTCCGTCCGCCAGTCCGTCCATCCACAAAACTGGATCCCGCGATAACGCAAAAAGAACCGAACATATTTTAATGAAACTTGATATATGGATAGATGGCAGTATGGAGATTATGCACATCTTTTTCTTTTCTTCCTATGTTGAAAATTCTGGTTGCTATGGCAACAAACAGACTGAAAATATGGCAAATTTTACACATAACCTGGATCCAGTGATAAGGCATAAGGTACTGAAAATATTTTTATGAAACTTGACATATGAGTAGATGGCAGTCTGGAGATTATGTACATTCTTTTCTTTTCTTCCTATGTTGAAAATTCTGGTTGCTATGGCAACAAATAGACTGAATTTCAAGATTTCTGATTCTAGTTTTAACGTTTTTTCACTATAAGTTCTTTATTTCTTAAGGTATTTTCTTCAAACTTTAAATATAAGTTTCTAGTCATCAACCACATCATATGTGACAAGGTTTTCAACTCTAGCATAAAATTTATCAGAATTTCCTCCCTTGAACTTAGAATTTTCATGAAAAAAGATTGCTTTTTTTAATAACTTTTTTTTTTTAATTGTATCTACTTCAAACTTCATATCTATGTTTCTATTATTATTACTCAACATTTGTGAAAAAGTTCAATACTCTAGCAAGACTATTTCCAGAATTATGCGCCCCTTTTGAACTTACACTTTTTTTCGAGAAATTGGTAATTTTTACTCCAACTTTTTCATTATCATTATAGAATTTTCTTCAAACTCCCACATCATAATAATATGACAAGATTTATAAATCTAGCATCCATATTTCAAGAATTATCTCCTCTTTAAACTTTGAATTTTTCTCATTCATTCTTTTCACTTTCTTTTACTTTAAATTAGAAAAAAACATTCATTATCAACACCTTCATTACTAATTGTTCTTTGTTACACTCACATCATGTATGACGTCTTGCATCTTTATTTCAAGAGTTATCTCCTTTTTAAGAATTTTGCTTTTAAAAATGTTATATTTTGATAACAGGGATGCTAAAGAAATAACTTTAGAGTGTCCTTCAGTCCGTCTGTCTGTCTGTACATAAAAAACTGTTTCCTGTGATCACTTTCAACAAATTAGAAACATAAGTGAATGGCCCTTCAGAATGTTGCTGCCCAGGGTTCTAACCGGTAGGGGACTTATGGATTGCTTGCAATACTATGATAATTGCTTGTTTATATTAGATCTAAATTAAGGCACTTGGTTATAGATCTATACATATCTCAGATACAATGTAACTAACTATAACTGCATAGCTTTCATATTAGTAAAGCATACTGTACAGTGTCTTAATTTAGATCTAATATAAACAAGCAATTATCATAGTATTTTTAGCAGGAAACGTTTGTCCACACTAACTAGAAAGAATAATGTATTGAAAGCACATTATGTTCATGACTCCCGAGGATATAATCTAAACATAGAAATTGTGTAAAATTTTGAAGAAAAAAAAACAAAAAAAAAAACGTACAAATTAATCGTGTGACAAATAATGTGAATTGTGTTAGCAGCCAACCTACTGACTTATAAAGTGGGCTCAGTCCCACCCTGTACCTATGTGCATTCATTTATAGTATATCTAATTAAACCTTTAAATCTTGTTTTCTTATTGTAATTCCATATATAAGGTCAAGATTAAGATTTAAATAAACATGCAAAGTATAATGCTCATTCAATTTGGTACTATACATGTATAATAATGTATGATCTTGAGCAAAAAGATATTTGACATGACATGGTATCAAGTTGATGTGAACAATTTAGTAATTACAGAATGTATGTGCCTCAAAGGTCAAAATTGCCCTATCTTTGACATATTTGTTACATCTATTTGTAAGGGGACTTTATGCCTTGAATATTTTCCTTTCAGACATCAGTCAGATCAGAATTTAGATATTTCACATGTAGAAAACCTGGAAACAAAGGTCTATATGTAAACTATAATAATTTAAAACCTTATTCTAGAAATAACTTGTCACAGAGCTTAGTGAATGACACTTAGATCTTTTCTTTAGCGATAAAATAGGGAAAGTAAGAAAGTCCAAAACAGCAAAAATTGAAAATAATTGCAGGCTTGGTGTGATTGAGCCTGTTCATGGACAGTACTGTCAAGTGCAATCTACCGTCCATGCCCCCTAAGCATCGGCTTAAGTAGAATTCAACATTTAAACAGGAAGTGGTAATTTCATTGTGTGCCGCCTTGAAAAAGGCGACATATAGGGGTTACTTTTGTCGTCGTCGGTGTTGGCGTCCCCCCTTAAGCTTGTCCAGAGCATAAGTCAGTCATTATAAGTCGGATTGACTTCAAACTTGGTATGCATGCTTCTTATAATGACCCAAAGTGCAGTGCGCAAGAACCGGTTCTCTACATTTCTTATTTTTTGAGTTATTGCCCTTTGTTAATTTTCATACTTTATTTTTGTCCGGGCCAGTTCTCATAAAGTATACTTTATTTTTGTCCGGGCCAGTTCTCATAAAGTATAAAAGCTATGGACTTGAAACTTCATAGGTTGATAGATCTCAATAAGAAAAAGTGCATTGCACAAGAACGGGTTCTCTACATTTCTTATTTTTGAGTTATTGCCCTTTGTTAATTTTCATACTTTATTTTTGTCCGGGCCAGTTCTCATAAAGTATACTTTATTTTTGTCCGGGCCAGTTCTCATAAAGTATAAAAGCTATCGACTTGAAACTCCATAGGTTGATAGATCTCATTAAGAAAAAGTGCATAGCACATGAACCCCTACTCTGCATTTCTTATTTTTTGAGTTATTGCCCTTTGTTAATTTTAATACTTTATTTTTGTCCGGACCATTTTCTCCTAAAGTATAAAAGCTATGGGCATGAAACTTCATAGGATGATAAATCTCATTAAGAAAAAAGTGCTGTGCGCAGGAACATGTACTCTGCATTTCTTATTTTTTGAGTTATTGCCTTTGTTAACTTCCTTACTTTATTTTTATCCAGGACATTTCTCCTAAAGTATAAAAAGCTATGGTCTTCAAACTTCATAGAATGATAGATCTCATTAGGAAAAGTGCAGTGTTCAAGAAACCAGTACTCTGCACTTTGTTTTCTTCATTTTTTTTGTCCTGGCCATTTCTCCAAACTATTATTGTTAACAAGGCGACACATCTGACTCGCGGATTTCTAGTGAATTTAGAAACATCCACAGATGTGTTTCATATTTAGGCAGTCTTCATGGAACCTTCAATGTGACACAGCCGCGAGTGTCCATTCATGAAATGCATAACTCACCTGTACCTATAAGTGACCTGACTGTCATTAGGTCAACCTATTGTATTTTGTTTAAATTATCATAACTTTGGTGGTTTGTTTACTGAATTGGATGCATTCTTGAATAAAAGAATAATTATGACAATAATATAAGCATGATGATTTATTAAAATGAGATCTTGACTTTTAAATGACCTTGACTGCTAATATCCTTGACCTTTGAAAGAACTTGACCATCAAGGCCATATTATTAAATTTAGCTTAAACTGATTTAACTTTGATAATTATAATAATCAGTTTTGATTCATTCTGGGAACATACAACACTTTTATTATCATTATTATTATCATGGCAACACCAACATGAGGAAATATATAAGTTTGACCTTGATTGTAAATAGTGTATGACTGTCAAAGTCAAAATATTAAATTTGATGTAAAATTTTGTACAAGAAAATGAGTTTTATAATAATTTTCTAGGAATATTTCTAGGACTATCATTTACCATAATATTCATTCTCGGATGAGTATGACTTTAGAATTAGAAAAAATATTTAAAATGTGGCGGTGGATTTTGTTTTGAATCATAATGACCTATTTGTCATACATTTTGAATATTGATAGAAAAATCTTTTTTCTATATTTCAGGTCTTCCTCCCAGCCATAACTTTCATTCTTTATCAACAGACAAAATATCCAGCAATAACTATGAGGTAATCTTTACAAACTGACACACCATAATGGAAAGAAACAATATGTTATACATCACAAGTGTTCATGTTAAACTTTAAAGCTTATATTAATAGCAAAGAACTGCAATGAATATTTATTAATATTTAGTATTGTTAAGACTGGATGGCCATTTACAAAATGTACTTCACGTGTTTTCAAATACCTTGCTATCTAGGAATTATATGTGATTAACCTGTGATAAACACCTACCTCAAGTTTAATAGCTGTTTTAGTTGCTTTAATTGCTCTTTCACTAGTTTACCAGCATGTATTACTTTATTCAATATAATTATGTCATATAAAGTTACCACTTTTGCAAAGTGGTCTTACTTTTACAATGCAAAATACTTATTAAGAATAGTGTTGTTAGAGTGTCAACCTAAACCAGCAAGTTGGATTTATCTTAAGTTCTACCTGTATCAGTGGCTTCATAATTAACGCACATACTAATCATTTAAAAATACATTATCTTGGCAAGATATGTAACTATCAGACTTCCTTTTTATATGCCCGAAAGAATTTCGGGCATATTATGTTATACCCCCTGGCGTCCGTCTGTCCGTACAAACCCAGGGTACTTATGTGACTTGGAGAACAATGGGTAACAGTAAATTCTCTTTGATCCTATTCATTCCGTTTTTACTTGTGTGTCTTTTTTTAAGCCTTGTATGACTAAAAATGGCCAAAAAGATCAAAGGAAAAGTCACATAAGTACCATTTTGTGAGTACCTCCATCCGTCCGTCCGTTAGCAATTTGGTTTCCGGAATACAACTTCAGGTATTAGGACCCTAATGGGCACTATCAGGAACTAAAGAATTGACATCAAAGGTCAGATGTATACCTTAAAGTACACCTGTATGCAAAAATTAAACAAAGTTTACCGTACGGAAATCAAGTTATGGCCACTTTTCTGAACTCAAGCTAGGATGTTATGAGGGCCCTTTTTTAGAAATGAGGAACCTTTAAATAATCTGCAATAACATTCTTATGACAAATGTGTTCCTATGAATTTTTGGTTAGAAACAAATAGTACTATTCAGCTAACAATCCACATAAGCAAAATTATGGTTTTTACTTAAAATTTATGAAATCTGTATAAAAATTTTACCCTACCCCACCCATTTTTACCACATGTCTGACCATTTTTCTACTTAGGGAGCCTAATTAAAAAAAAATCTTAAGATTTACCCAAATGAGTGCCTGTTTTCAAAGTTTCCCCTAAATTTTTAAAAAAGTTTATTGGTTGATCTTGTAAAATATGAAATACTTTTTACCATCTAGTTTTGATTATATTATACTTTGAAAAATATCAGGTACCATATTTATTACTAGATTTAGCATAATTTAGCCAATAAATACCTATATAAATTAAAAATTCAAAATTAAACACTTTTTTTCTTTCCATATGGGCATGAGAGATACATAAATATTGTTAAAAGAAAAAAAAGAAGGAAAAAAAAGTTGCCCCTTCTGGGGATTGAACCCATGGCCCTCATTTTCAATGCAGTTACAGTAATTCTAGCCTATTTGAATACTCTTCAAAGCGGAGGTAATGTATTAGGGTGCTAATACCTTAAGTTCCATTTTGCCCACAGTATTCAAACTTCATAGGATGATTGCCCATATTGGGTAGAATACCCCTATTGATTTTGGGGTCACAAGGTCAAAGGTCAAGGTCACTATTAGCTAAATACTGAAAATGGTTTCCAGAGCATAACTTTAGTTACATTTCGTTAGCAATTCGGGTTCCCGAGCATAAATTAAGTTCCATTTGGCTCACAATGTTCAAACTTCATAGGATGATTGTCCATATTGGGTAAAAGAACACTATTGATTTTGGGGTCAAAGGTCACTATTACCTTTAAAATTCCAGAGCATAACTTAAGTTCCATTTTGACCCACAATGTTCAAAACTTCATAGGATGATTGTTCATATTGGTAGAAGACTCCTATTGATTTTGGGGTCAAAAGGTCAAAGGTCAAGGTCACTATTACCTTAAACTGAAAACAGTTTCCGTCCGTTAGCAATTTGGTTTCCGGAGCATAACTTAAGTTCCATTTGGCCTGCAATGTTCAAACTTCATAGGATGATTGTCCATATTGGGTAGAAGAACACTATTGATTTTGGGGTCAAAAGGTCAAAGGCCACTATTACCTTAAAATTCCAGAGCATAACTTTAAGTTCCATTTGACCCACAATGTTCAAACTTCTTTAGGATTGATTGGGGTTCATTATTGGGTAGAAGACTCCTATTGATTTTGGGTCAAAAGGTGAAGT
>NW_026865862.1:0-10805 GCF_026571515.1 Ruditapes philippinarum
TCTATCTATCTATCTATCTATCTATCTATCTATCTATCTATCTATCTATCTATCTATCTATCTATCTATCTATCTATCTATCTATCTATCTATCTATCTATCTATCTATCTATCTATCTATCTATCTATCTATCTATCTATCTATCTATCTATCTATCTATCTATCTATCTATCTATCTATCTATCTATCTATCTATCTATCTATCTATCTATCTATCTATCTATCTATCTTATCTATATATCTATCTATCTATCTATCTATCTATCTATCTATCTATCTATTATCTATCTATCTATCTATCTAATCTATCTATCTATTCTATCTATCTATCTATCTATCTATCTATCTATCTATCTATCTATCTATCTATCTATCTATCTATCTATCTATCTATCTATCTATCTATCTATCTATCTATCTATCTATCTATCTATCTATCTATCTATCTATCTATCTATCTATCTATCTATCTATCTATCTATCTATCTATCTATCTATCTAAGAGCGTTAAAAACAAAATTGTGAATGTAGCATGCTCGGTTTTATTGAGCAGAATTTAATACGAAAGTGGTGTTATTTTGAATCCAGAAACTACAACATCTAAATCTCCAAAATTTAAATGTTTTCAACATCTTTACCATAAAATGAATTCAAATGTAAAAAAGAAAATTAATATTATAGACATAATCGTCAAAATATTCATTTTAAATGTTGTACGCAACGAGCAAGTACAGATTGAAAAGTAGCAGTAGTAGTTTTTGTTGAATGAGGTTTCAAGGGCACAAAAGAAGCTTTCAATGTTGAGTACGGACCAAGGAAATGTTATTTGTCATTGAATAGGGTTAATATTGAGCACAAAGTTGTTATAATTTAGTTCCATGCAATTTTAAAGAGTTTTAGCCAAAGATATGAATTTCGAGCCGGAAGTACGTCATTGCACGGTGGCGAAATAGAATGTTAATTTTCAGTAATCTTGGGAATTAAGTAAGGGGTGTTGGTACTAAGCAAAGGGCTTGGCTCTCGAGCTGCCACTCTTTGCCTGGGTCCGGCGATTAATATTACACCCTCGTCGTTATTTTAAATTTTTTGGGGCCCATTTTTTTTCTTCGGGGGCCTTAAAATCGGCCTTGGGGGATAGCTTTTTTTAAAAAAACTAATCGGGGCCCCCTTAACTTCCCTTGCCGTTGCACGAAGCGGTAAAATTTTAATCATTCCCCAAATTCCCCGTACCTTCTGCAAAGAAAAGTGCATGTTAACCGGAAAAGGGGAAAAAAGATGGGGACATAATTTTAAAAACAATGTAACCCCTTAAATTAAAACTTAATTCTGAGGTAAGGCGCACCCTGTCCCGATAAAAAATGTTAAACCTAGAGTTTTTACAGATAAACATTGATAATTTGGGGAGTCTTGTTTAAAAGGAGCGGGCCTGGAAAAGTTTCCTTTGCCTTTTTGATCCTTTTTTTCTTTTTATTTTTTAAAAAGGTTATTACCCCTCATAATAAAATTTCAAGCAGTCCCATCCCCGCTTACCATGAACTGTGTCCGCCCCTGGTAAGATGACACTGATTGTACACGTCAATAATAGTGTTGGTTGTTTATTTAATAATACTTGTTGAACTTAAACATGTTTACTGCATGGAGAAAAATGTAAAGATAATACGTTTCAGGCGTGAAATGTTCGTGTAATAAGACCTCCAAAGGTTTAAATAAAAACATTACCCCACCAACTCAAAATATGTGCATTTTTAAACTTTCGTTTTTAAATCGAATACCTTTATACTGACAGATAAAATATGATAACAAAATTAACAAGGAAGGGCAGCATTCCATAAACACAACCTGTAAAAACAGGACGACCGGAAAAGAGTCCAGCAAGACACCAAACAGGACACACATGCAAAACAAGGACGTGATGTCATTTAAACTCATTCTAAATAAGAAGCTTTTTTATTTTTTGAACATAACAAAACATGTCTTCCCTCCCTACTTATCTGTAGATAAGTTTTTCAGACGAAAGTATGAACTACACTTAAGATGATTTTGTTGGCGTCTATAAAATCATTGTTTTATTGTTTGTTTTCATTGACCTTATCAATTTTGAATACATTAAAGCGCCCATTTAAATATTCGACCCAACTTTGATTCTGCCCGTGTAATTGACAAGATTGGATATGGAATATGTACAGTATGAACCATTCTATAATTTCACCACATTGTATGCTAGTTCATCGTGATATATTTTTGTCGACTGATTGTAATCCTGTAATTGCCAGCTGAGTGTATATCTAGTTTGCCAGACGAGCATTGACTATAACCTGACTACGTACTTCTCTCATGTCACTCATGTAACACTCTTAGTTTGCAGCTAGGAATGTATGCTATGCCTGCCAAAATGGAACATGTACCATTTGAAAGGTATGGTTTTCTTTTATCCACAAACAAAACATTTCACATTTCAAAGGTATCATATATAAATGTTGTTTGATTGATTTACACCGAATTTCAAAATATTAACACTGCTTAAGTTTTTGTATTTTAAATGTAGTGCATTTAATATTATTTCATTTTATCTTAAACATATCAAGATCATTTTTGAAGATAATCATGGGTTCCTTAATATGGAGGGACCGTGGTAAAATAATAACATTTTTATATATGATATTTCATTAGTGATTGTGATTATGTTACATGAAATATTCTTCTATCACAAGTTAAAGCAGCAAAACACATTACACATGGTATTTCTTAAATTATCAAACTTTTATTGAACTCAAAAATAACAAAAAAAAGGGCATATGTCTTTTTAAAAATTGGGACCAAAAGAACCCCAAAAAGGTTAAAAATTTAAAAAGGAAAAATATAAAGGGGCAAAGGGCCATTTTTTTTTTAAATTTTTTTGACATATTACTAAACTTTTCATATTAAAAAACCCAACAAAAATACTTTTAAAAGAAAAACAAATTATTATCTCTGCACATACAATTTATGTCAAAATGAGTAAAACTAACAAAAACTTTAAATGAATCAATTCACATTTAAGGGTTATTATTTCTAGACTTACTACTTATGCCATAAAGGAGTTAAATTAACAAAAAACAACTTTTAAATAAATCAAATCACATTTCATGGTTATTATTTCTGGACATATTACTTAATTCAAAAATAATTAAGTTAACAAAAATCTTTTTATGAATCAAGTCACATTTTATGGTATTATTCCTGAACTTTTTACTTATGTCAATATGAATTAAATTTACAAAAAAAAAACAAAACTTTTAATAAAACAAGTCACATTTTATGGTTATTATTTCTGGACATATTACTTATGTCAAAATGAGTTTAATCAACAAAATACTTTAAATGAATCAAGTCACATTTGTTGTTATTATTTCTGGACATATTACATATTTCAAAAAATAATTAAGTAAACTAAAAACTTTTAATAAAACAAGTAACATGTAATGGTTACTATTTCTGGACTAAAACGAAATTAATTAACACAAAACTTTTAATAAAACAAGTGACAGTTTTTGTTATTGTTTCTTGACATATTACTTATTTCAAAATGAATAAAATTAACAAAATACTTTTAATGAAACAAGTTACATTTTATGGTTATTATTTCTGGACATATTACTTATGTCAAAATGAATATAAGTTTACAAAAAACTTTTTATGAATCAAGTCATATTTTATGGTTATTATTTCTAGACATATTTCTTATTTCAAAATGAATAAAATTAACAAAATACTTTTAATTAAAGAAGTCACATTTTATGGTTATTATTTCTGGACATATTACTTAAGTCAAAATGAGTTACATTAACAAAAACCATTTAATGAACCAAGTCACACTTTATCGTCGTTATTTTCTGGACTGTTCAAACGTAACATTAATATCTACTAAATCAATGACCATCATAGGTCCCCACTGACTTTCAAGTATTTCGAACTTTATACACATTATGCAGTAATCCAATCGCAAAACGTACTGTAGACACAGATTCCTTTGTTTACAAAAATGTGAAAACAAAGACAGTCAAAATACCAAACTGTGGCAAACATTCCTACAGTGTTAGCTATTGCCGGATAAGTTGTAACCTTCCTGGACTAATGAGCGATCAAACAAAGTATAAGTACCGTGTATAAAAGCAATTTATTGAAAATTGTTATGAATTATTTCTTCTTCTAAAATGGCGGACTTAATCCGCATCAATTATCACATTGTACTTACTCATAACGATAACCTTAGTGTACTTACTAGTACGGCTTTTTCGAACCCAATATATTTCGACCTATGACTAAAGACCTAATGGAACCCACCATCAAGCTTGTAAGTGACCATAAAAACATTTATTTTGCAATAAATTAAGTTTTAAATTTTACAAACAACGACCAACATTTATCCTTAACAGCTTTTTGCCCTGAAAAACGAGTTCCAGATATTTGAGCCGCGCCATGACAAAACCAACATGCGACCAAAATGGATCAAGACCAGCCTGCGCATCCGCGCAGTCTGATCAGGATCCATGCTGTTCGCTTTCAGTTCTCTACTTGTAATAGAGTTGGTAAGCAAACAGCATGGATCCTGATCAGACTGCGCGGATGCAGGCTGGTCTGGATCCATGCTGGTCGCAAACGCACTATGTTGATTTTGTCGTGACGCGACTCATTTGTCCTACATGCTTCGTGTACTCAATATATATTTCTCCATTGTTTATTTCCTGCACATAACCTTGGTACAAATGTGAGTTGGATTTCACCAAAACATGCATCATAACATATTCATCTGTTTTTAGTTTATAGTTCTGTTGGTCATTTAATTTCTTAGCAAAATTCTATTAACTTTGTCTTTTTCTGTATAATAATATTTGTTTTTAGCATTACAATTTTCATCTGATATTAAACATGCACCAGGACACTCATATTTTTTATTCAGATGTCTCACAACCATCTTCTGATCAACTATTTTATTCTCATGTTCTTTGTTTTGGTCTGGTTTACTACAGATGGCTAACATTTATTTGTTTCCCTACAAACATTGTTTTTGATTTGCTACTTTAAGATGTATAATAACTTTCTGTATGGCCCCTTTCTGATGACTTTCTTTCTTTTTCTGACTCGCTCTGTACTTTTGCCTCATCATTTTTCGTTAAGAACTTGCTGATTATTTGACTCATTTGTTTCTCTGACTCTATCATCTGACTCGAGAAAGTTTATATATACATGTACAATCATTCACATGGTGCAGTTTATTTTCAATAAAGACGCATTTTGTGTGTTCTCGTTATTCTCTTTGTCTTGTAATTGTTTATGTCTTCATGATATGATTCACCTGGTTATAAAAAAGCCCAGTGTTCGTTTGTCTTCAGTCTGACTGCTCCACAAAATATAAACTTCAATTGAAAAGTAATAATTTTTATCAAATGGCAGAACAAGACTGTTAAGGTACATTTCCGCAAATTAGTTTTATCTAGGTTCGGATATAAATTTACAAAATTATAGAGAATTACCTTTGACATTCCCATACCTGCCATTTAGGTTGTTATAATTCCGTTATAGCGAAATAATATGATAGATCTCTCTCATCGGCGAAAAACTGAGGTTAGATAGGAAAACCCAACATTTGCCGCGTGCCGGATAACTTTTAACAGATTGTGGTGATGGTAGTTTGCCAATCTCATTAAAATCATATCCTAACTGTCGCTTCACTACCCTTTTCGTAGCGAAGAGTAAACGGAGCACAAAACGATGATCGGATTTTAATGAGATTGGTAGTTTGCCATCCAGAAATCATTTAGTAAACCACATTGAATTCACCAGAACACAACTCTATTGACGCAACCAAAGAAATAGATGTAGTGACGTGCGAAGTGTTTCCCGTACAAAAAAACTCGTATTAAAGCATCCATTTTCGGCACGTCATTCAATTTATGGAAGTCCCACTATGTTCTTATTATAGAATAACCGTTGGTTATGAGGCCTGATACGGGATACCGAAATTACCCATTATTTTGGATGAAGAGAAGTAGTTCCCATTCCTAAAATATAACCAAATATAATTATACAATGTTGTAGTATCAGTCATATTTTTCATTTATAATCATTGAAGAGATCATTTTTATGTAGGTAATGCAGCGTGAACTATGAGCGTGTACCATTTCCCTGTAATGTTACCCCATACTATAGTGCGCTACACGGGGATACGAAAATATCAATTTCAAACGGCTGGTATATCGTTTATAAATAATTCATTAACATGCTATTAGTGTTATAGCAGAGTTATCGAGCATGGATTTGGCCCTAATTTCTTAAAATGAATTAAATGTCCGATGATAATTAGCCTGGGTCGATTCTAGGATTCTATTTTTGCTTTTTTTTAGATATTTACATTTACTTGAAAAATAAAAGTATAATATATATGACAGTTTGTTAAAAGTATTACGGTTTATGATTTAAATGTATGCAAAAAGAGATATTGTACAAGATTCAAGTAGATCTGGGCCTTCTATATAAATATCTGTATTTCAAAACAGTAATAGGGGAATATGGCATATCTGTATTTCAAAACAGTAATAGGTGAATATGGCATATCACCAAGAAAATATACTTGATTACTTAAATTTACTCGATGACCTTACTACTGAAAGTCAGAGAGAAGATATGAAAAATGAAATATTTAAATTACAAGCAGGCCCAAATTCTGAAAAGAATTGTATAGGGGTCTGTTATGAGGATAAATCTGACTTTGTAATAGCACCATGTAAACATTACATATGCGAACAATGTTTCGATTCAATGACTTCAACCACGTGTCCAATGTGCAGAGGACCGATGAATAAGACAAATATCATTAAATTTCGACTAAGACGAAAAGAAAGAAAGAGAAAAAGAAAGCATTGAATGCGATAAAAATAATTCATAATATGTAAGTGTATAAGATGACGTATAACAATGTCCAGTCCTATGTGTAATGTATGTACAATGACAATTAGGTGATAAGCCATCTTCACTTAAAAGATTTACTTCATTCCAAGGGATGAAGTGAATCCTTTTGTCATCATCTGACAATCTGTCATCTGTCTATCGTAAAGCATCGTCTATAGATCTGTTATTTTTTACAGTCCTGTAAATTCTATAATGTATGTTGTGTTGTTGAAAATATAAACCCATTTCTATAAATAGAATGATTTTATTTATTACCTAATATTTACTTTTGCTCAGTTTAAGATTGCTCAGTAATGGGAAAATCTGTCTTGATGACATCACCCGTTGAATGCAAAGGGATATAAAACACAAATATTGAATAAGTTTTGACCAACCAATTTTTTAATAAACTAACGTTTTGTTTAAATATTACTAAGCTTAACCAGTTGACGATAGAAACTGTTCTTATTTTATTTAAAAGTATGATTATCGAAGAAAGATTTAAACCAGTTGTAATAAATGTAATTATAAACTGAGAATGAAAAATAACCTTTAATCTAATGATTCTGGGCTGTTATACCTATAAATCAAAATAGTAGGACCCCTGTTTAAAAGTTATAAAGTTAAACTAACAATAATGGAATCTAATAATTCAAGATGACTGCCCGCTTAAAACAAAGAAAAGATATAAATTAACCTTAATTACTTTTGTAAAAAGAAATTGCTTAAATTACTTACAAATTATCAAAAATGTTTAAGTGAATTTTATATGATCTCTAAAGTTTACTTTAATGCCAAAGAGCCTAAAAATAAATTCAATAGTTATTTAATTGTATTCATAGTTTGGAGACCTATTCATTGTAATGTGACAGAGTTAAATGGTATACCCATACATGCACCATCTAATATTTTACCCGCAGAGTCTGTCGGGGATAAAAAAAAGAATATGCTCGTTGACTTGCTCATTTTTTCTTGGTTGACAGGGAAAGGGATAACGATAGAAAAATCATATTCAAACTGTATCCTTTTTCTGGGGTTTCATACAGGGAACGTGTTTTTTATTTTTGCCTTTGATACAAAGCAGAAAGAATATCAAAACACTCGGCAATCTGATTCAAGGGGGCCATACGATGCGTGCACATCCTCTGTTCAAATAGCTTTGGTTTA
Organism: Ruditapes philippinarum; assembly: GCF_026571515.1. Classification (NCBI taxonomy): domain Eukaryota; kingdom Metazoa; phylum Mollusca; class Bivalvia; order Venerida; family Veneridae; genus Ruditapes; species Ruditapes philippinarum. Next base: position 8,096 of record NW_026865862.1, read on the forward strand.
ACTAAGTGTGAAAAAGACACGCGCCTTTATAAATATGTAACTATCAGATATCATGTAAACTTATTATCATTTTATAAAAATGAGTTGGAAAGATGACTTCCAAAATTTCTACGTCAATAAGATAAGCAGGGCCTGAAAAAAATCTTGAAGAAGTAGGTATTCACGCCATTAGACAGTGGTTACAGAGTGGATGCGTACAGTGTTTATACAGACTTCTTCATTATTAATTCAAAAACTAGAAAAAGTAATATCTCAAGGCCTAGATTTTCTCTGGATGTTGACTTGGCAGAGGTATCTAGTTTAGCAAAAGAAAAGATCAAATCAAATACTTATTCATCGCTATAGATGTTTTTCCTCGTCATTTGTGGGTTGTTCCGTTGAAGAATAAACGTGATGTGACTCCATAATAGATGGTTTTACAGAAAATACTGGAATCAGGACGTAAACCAAAAGAAGTGAAAACGGATCCAGGAAGTGAATGGTAAATTAGATAGGTGCAAACATTTCTCTATAAACAAGAAATCAATCACTACGTCACTCGAAATATTACACACACGATATCTTCGCCGAAAGAATTATACGTAAGGTGTTGATGTATAGATTTCACGCATAAAGGCAACGTATTATTACCTTGATATTTTACCTGATTTAGTCAAGTAGGCAACTGAAATTTTGATTTGCACATACTTTTTTCTAAGCCGTTTTTGAAATGTTGATTAGCTCTATTTTTTTCTTTTCCTCATGTTTTTCAAGGTTTTACCAAAGGTTGGATTTTTCTTTAATTTGTAAAAAGAAATGCAAATGTGATCGTGGTGGCCAACTGGCGTCTCTGTTAAAAATCAATGTAGTGTTTCAGCCAAGCTGACGTAATGAAAGCTAGAACGTAATGTATTTTAGTCAGCTTGTGACCATGTGACAGATTTAATTTCAAATTTCTATAGTGGACCACATATTTTGATTTTGACCTCAATTTAGGTACATTTGTACTAGCCTTTTAGAGGTTTAATCTTTTAAGGCCAGCTTCTCACGGAACATTACAGCATGTCATTTGTCACAGTCATCTTTTCAGTCACTATCTTGGTCGTGTAGGGAATTGGATATCTAAGTCCACCTCAACGATATATACAGTCTCTACATTATCACTAATGTTCATTATGTCTAGATATTACATTTGTTCTTCTGATAACCATACAAAAAGGGAGGGGGATTAGACATGAATTCATATAAATTATTCATACCAGGTAAGTTATATGTTTTTAAGGCTTTGATGGATCATACTCAGGAAGTTGGGGGTTTTTGGTTCTAGCATACATTTTTCACAAATCATGAACACGCCTCCTCTAATACCCTCTTTAATCAAAAGAACCATGTCAATATCATCGAGTAACTGTAGTTCGATGCCTGTATTTCTTAATATGGCGTGTCATGCAAGCCCAGGTGACGCATAGTAATGTGTGGGATCTAAATGATAAGGCACTAAACACAATTGTCGTAAAGACGACGTTACGTTAGCGGGAACGGAAGGCAGACAACGTTACGTTGGCGGGAAGAAGAGTTCATACGACGTCATTTCCGTTGTATTGTTATTTTACCGTTAATAAACATTATCATTTTAGACACAACGCAAAGTAGTTGCTTCTTATTTCACTGACCACTTTTACATTTTGGTGCCGTGACAAAACAGAAATTATGGATATTTTGAGAATTAAGAAGAGAAGAAGTGCACATAAGGCTGTGATAACACGTCAACTTGGCAAATTAGAAGAATATGCGGGCGATAATACGCACTTTACTACCGTTTTCGAAACTCTACGCAACAAACTTATGGCGCTGGAAGATATCAACGAGGAGATTATGTCGCAGGTAGATGACGTAGACCTGGAAACAGAGATGCTCGAGACTGAGGACTATATGCTGGAAGTTCGGCTACGCATTGGAGATTTGGAGGCTCAACACCGCGCTGCCGTGGAGATCACCCGTTCCCCACAGATTACCCTTGATAATACCACACTTGAGGAGCCCCTAAATAGTAACAACCATGAGACCGCACAACCCGTGCACAGAATTGCCAAAGGAACTTCCGGGAACCGAAATAATAGTACATCGGCGAATAACGTAAGTGACATTTCAATTCAGTCTGCATCACAGTTTCATAAACTTCCGAAGCTTACATTACCAAATTTTACTGGAGACATTTTGGAGTGGCAAACATTTTGGGACTGTTACGAGTCAAGTATACATAACAACATGTCACTATCTGAGGTGCAGAAATTTTGCTATCTGAAAACTCTATTGTCCGACGATGCTGCCAGTGTCATTGATGGTTTGAATGTTACACATGGAAACTATTCAGAAGCTATACATTTACTCAAGGAACGTTTTGGTCAGACACATAAAGTTGTAAATGCGTACATGCAAGGTTTGCTGGATTTACCTAGACCAACTTCCCAACTGTCTAGTCTAAGACCGTTTCAAGAAAAGATGGAGGCATATATCCGTGGTCTACAGTCCCTAGGTCAAGGTCATGAGTCCTTTGGAAATTTACTTATACCGGTCATACTTGAAAAACTTCCGGCGGAGATCAAGCGGAACATGACACGCGACCATGGTGGGAGTGAATGGCGACTTCCGGAACTTAGGAGAGCGTTAAAGAAGGAGATAAATATAATAGACTCAGGCCAGCCAACACAGACTACATATGAACATTTGG
>NW_026865863.1:0-52869 GCF_026571515.1 Ruditapes philippinarum
TGAATGTTTTTAATACGAGGTATCTTCAAAACGTTCGTGTATTGCGACTCTACTGCTCACATCTTTTAATTTGCGTACACGATTTTACAAGAGAAAAATATCGGAACACGTCATTTTTACTCGTATTCAGCGAACAAACAAATACTTTATACAAATAACAATTCTGTGACAATTACAAATAATTGTTATGCACCAAGACACACGCCTGAACCATACAACAAATGCCATTCGCTAATAAATAAAACTGTAATGAGTGTTACTTTTTTGAGAGAACTTTCCTAAGTTTGCAATTTTTTTCGGATTATATAACCATAGCCATGTCCCGTTTGTAATGATGATGGGAGAAAAAAGCCGTTACCTTCCCGCTACACTCTCCGTAACGATTTCGGCAATCAAAGAACATAGACCTTTAGTGTGAATGGATCTGAAAATAATATGATCATGTACTGTAACAGTAAAGTAAATACCTATTATAAATTATTCTTTGGAGTAAACACAGGCAAGCATTTATTAAACAAAATCGGAGAAAAAAAAACACTTATAATTTCTGTGTACCATTATAACAACTTATTGGAAATACGCATATATTCGGATAAAAGTTTGTTAAAATTATGTTGTTTGGTCAGAATTTAATGTGTATAACCGATGCAGATATTTAACATGTCGTATACCTCGGGAATGAATTTTTATACATTTTATATCTTATAAATACTTTGATGCAAAAGTATGTGAGTAATTAGTTAATAGGTAATCTCTTGCATGTATCGTATGCTTCGATTGTAAACTTTGTTACATTGATTAACATCCCTGAAATCGATAACTGCTTTGTAACTTTTATATATGATTCATCTGTCTTGAAATTAAAGGTACTCCACTGAGGTACGGCCGAATGTCACAAAAAAAAGTAAAATTTCACGAACCGATATTTTTTTGTTACCTGCAAGTTAAGGACATTCAAACAGAATCAGTGATACATTGATATGTGTTCTTTGGATTGGCAAGTCGTTTGAAATACATATTTTCTCCAATTTTGTGGTAAAAGCGTTTAAACACCTTTCAGTTTGCAAATCTGAATAAAAACAACGGTCACGTGATGATTCTCGGGATGACTAAAAAGCGAAACGGAGAATTTTTTGTGTATCGGCAGCAACGAAAGTGCGAAACCGGAATATACCAACAATCCATAAATTTAAAAGCAAATAATGGGTTTGTTTGTTAAATTTCTTGTTGTTCACATATGTTCTTGTGAGAAAAATCTTTCAAAAGCAATTTCAATATATTTAAAGCATTACATTGTTGTAATCATGTTTTTTTCTCCATTACAATGATGAATTTAGCTAAACGTACGGAGTTCGAAACTGACATACACAAATTTTACAAATATTATATGTTAATTTGAGAGCTTTCGTGTAATTATTAAATATTATGTATTAACTTTGTAATGGTTAAAATATCATGATATCTAGGCTAAGAAAATTTACTTTGTCAATCAGTGTAATGGGTCCTATTTCAAAGGTCACTTTGGTTTATCTGACACCCGTTCAGGAAAAAAACTTCGTAATACCTTTTATACAACGAACATGAATTTGAGTATTGTAAGCATAAAAAATCACACGCACACACAGAATGTTATTCCAGAATTTTCTCTTTAACTCTGATCAAAGCACTGAAAGCACTGGCTAAATAGAGAATGAATCCGGCCTCATTATAGGACATGTAGGCTTCAACTTTATTAGATAATATTTCTAATGTATGTCTAGTGCACATAATTAAAATTCATTAAGAAAAAATCGATCTCCTTTGCTAGATAGATCTGAAATTTAATATTTATCATTTTACATACATACTTGCATATTTATCCGCATTGGATGTAAACTTTGTTGATGAAAAGATTACTATGTTTTGATCTAGACATTCAAAACTATAGGTAATTGATACCTGTTTCATGCACATGGTAAACATTATCAAGAAGGTCGGAAAAGAGTTAAAATCTGGCTCTATTAATATTATTATTATCATTATTGATTTAGCAGATATCCTGATAATTTTTTTCTTATTGGAAGGCCTCCGTACTAGTGATGGGTCAATTGAGCTGTGCTTTAATGTTACCAATATATTGAAAGCTTCCCGGTGGAAAAGAAATTGAGAGCGTTATAAGAGTAAAAAGGAAAACTGGAATAAAGACAATCAAGGCGACGGCAACCTTCACATGACGCAGCCCCCGACATAGTCAAGCTTCCACAGCAGGGTTATTGCCGTGACTAGTGAAATAAACTTAAAACTGATTATATAGTTGTTGTTTTTTAAACCCTAACTTTCTTTCAAATTGAACGAAACAAACAAAATCATGATACAGCAAGACAAATGTGAAGGGCAGGTAAGTAAAAATAACTTTAAGAATTCAGTAAGATATTATTAACCTCACCTCATACAACAATCATTGCTTAAACTATGTTTTATAATACTTCCAACTCCTAGACGTAAAAGGACAATGCATATATAAACCATTGTTTTTACTCCTTATAGCCTGTTTATCATGGCATACTCATTGTTAATAGTTTTGTAAATGTTTTGATAAAAAAGTCGGGTTCATTTCCCGACTATTTTGAAAACACGAGTGACTGGTTTCAAAAACTACAATGGCTAAATATTGATCGGATGCATTTCATTGCATAAATAAGTTAGGGAGAGAACGCTGCTTTTCTTTCTTTATAGCACGAAAACCTTTACTTTTCTCTACTTTTGTCTCTTCTTTCTTCCTGTTTTTCATTTTTGTTGTTAATTCTTTTTATTTACCACTTGAAAGCCTGAAATTAATGTTTTCATTGATAATTTAGCTGTGGTCCTGTTTTGCTTGGTCGTGTGGGTGTTGTATTCATTGAATGTTACCATTCCTTTTTGTATTTCTGATCGAAGATTAGGAAATACAAAGCTAACATTCAATCTCTGACACAGCGGTTTCACGACAAAACTAACAACAAACAGTTCTTAAAACATCTGAAAACTACCGATTTAAAAGAAAGAAATATTTTCATTTTGTTATAAGTATCCAACAAATTACAACGCATTCAAAGTTTAAAAGTAGCTTTGGCTTATAGAATTGTCAATGAATGCACATTCACAAATTACGCGGATGAATATCATTTTAATCAATGAAAATGCTATTTTAAGCGATGTCGAGAGCTTATTTCACAAATAAATCTGACTGTCGAGTAGTGGAATATATACATGTCGGACTGTTTTGGCGAGAAGATTTTTGTTAAATTATTTACATCAATGTTAAAGAACAGGTTTATCTTGAACAAAAAACCTCGAAATTAACCCGAAATGCAGTGAAAAATCTAAATTTAGTATTACTTGATTTTATTCAGGCATTGTTCGTATATCTTCTCCGTGGTGCAAGGGTAACGCGCTCGTTTAGTGTGTCTGGGGTTCAAATCCAATTCAAGGCAATTATTTTTTATAAAGTTTCTTTGTTAAGGAAATAGCCACGATATGCAAGGATAAAGTGTGGCTGTCATAAAAATGAACATAAATGATTTTTGATGCAACTCTAGTCATGCAAAATGTTTCAAACTCTGGTACCAAGCAAGAAGAATTATAGTACATAAAAATAAACTTATACAGGAAAATAATACAGTTGTACAGTGCGATTTATATTGCAAAGATCAGAAAATACCACAGAGCTTGCAGCCTTTTGATTTATCTTGTTTTTCGTATGTATTTCTGGAGATTAAATGGGTGGTTCTCGTAATACTTTAAGATTCATAAGATTCTGTATTAAAAGCCTTTGTAAATTGTTTCGGAAATACTGGATATCGTTTTGAAAATTTTAGAGCTACTTAAGTATTTTAAACACGTGAACGAAAAGGTTCACAGTAACAGGAATTAAATTAATTCCTAAGTATTTCGATTATAGTGATTATACCGTAATCAAACGTTAAAGGTCTCATAAGAAATGTTCTTTGGAATTAAAAATTAAGTGTAAGCACTAGAACATAAACCACCAGATTGCTTGCAAAATCTTTATCGGCAGGATAAATTGGTTCACAAAACATGATTTTTCACAGTCAAGATCAAATAAACAGACTGTCATTTTCTTCCTGTTACCGAATGATACGAACAGACTGTCATTTTCTTCCTGTTACCGAAAAAAACACACCAGGAAGATTTCAAGTAGAGGACACGTCACTGACAGAATGTTCTTAATATTTGAATAGAAAAGAATTTGCTAAAGCCAATTTATGAAAGAGAAATCGGGGATGCTACTTATTAAATTATTTGCCTATAAAAGAGGATTTATTTTACTCGTTTAAATTATTTTCAAAAACAAAAGTCTCAAAAAGCAAAGGTTAGCTGATATTTAGATGTAAACCGCGACGTATAAAAATAATTTACCTGTGAAACTGGAGTGAAAATGTGATAGTTTATCCGTTTTTTCTTCAGTGCCTTCAGCACTTTGATCTAATCTGTAGTACAAGTAAACTATATCGTTTTCACCAAAAAATCATTAAATTCTAAACAAGTTTCTAATAGAATCATAAACATTTATTGTATCATAGTTTGAAGACTTTTCTGTTGAAAACGTGTCAGAGTTAAATCGAATTCATATACATGCACAGTGCGTAACTGGAGTGCAGGTAATAAATACCAACACTCCAGAGCATGCCCATTGATGTATTCATTCTTTTTTTTTGGGGGGGGGGGGTGCTTTTATGGAATAACGATAGAAATGCCACATTCAGAAGCTAGTTCATAGGTTTTTTTCTGGGGTTTCATATTGTTACAATAGGAAACGTGCATTTAATTTTGCCTATGGTATGAATATGATGTAATTGTGTGTGGAACGTGTATGTACGATCCTATCAAGATAGCCTACGAAACGTCACTCATTACATACACAGATGCCCGTTTGTGCCAGAAACAATTTTGCAAAGGGGGCACCTGAGTTCTTTCTCCACCAGTAAAACTGAAGAGTCGCCAAAATGACCTACACAGTTTTGTGTGACGTAACCCCCACTCCATCCCAAATACAAACAATCAAATCAAATGAGACATGTCATTAACTGTATTTGATTTAAATACGTTATAGATAGCGTTAAATACTTTTATTAGTGTGATTACACTGTGCTCGTTTTAGTATAAATATCACCGATGCATTATGTTTGCCTTAGAATATTGAAATTGAAACTGAAATGTCAATGAAAATAATTGTACATGTATATAATATCTTTCCGTTTTGTCTAGAAAATGTCCGCTTCGCTGGCGTTTGATTTTTCAAGACAACGAAATTGCTACCTTGATTATCTTTTATACAGTTTTTCTTCGTTATACTCAAGTTATATAAACATGATAGGTTAGAGAGTTGAGAAAAAATCAATAGACTTTTTTACCCCCGTTTACTCTGTTGTTCCAAAAATGTCCGTTGCGTATTTTAGTTATACCCGATGAATTGTGGGTAACTTCTGTACATGTCTGGGAAAACCAACTTTCATTTTTGCATCAAAAGCTAATGTGAATATGCATTTTCTAGCATAATTGTTGTTAGAGGGTTGGTTAAAGTGTAAGTTATTGTTATTTTAGTCATAATATTGTGATTTGTGGGGAAATTTGTATACATTTTTTTTTGGACACCAAATTACCCGTCAGACCTCAGTGTAGCCCCTTTAAGTCTTATCCGATATTTTATATCAATGTTCGTCTATGAAATAATTTATCGCTGTCAGCTAACCAATAAGCACAATTCAATATAAACGATTAGTTTTACAATGTTAGTATCTGACGTCAAGTATCTGACGTCAAGAAAATCTACATGACAAGATTGTGATAATAGAAAACAATCTATAGTTTCTATGTAGAATAGTGTTACATAACTGACAACGAAGCAATGACGGATTACTGGTTATACGTGCGTGCTGTCGTTCAGAAGTAATCTTTATCCAATATTTTCACCAATGAGTTGTCTGTGAAGACACTGATAAATGTATCATGTTCAAGTTGGCAAAAAATTATCAATATGATGATACTTCTTCTGACCCAATGTCTAACCAAAATCCCGTACTTCATCATTTTAACTAGGGCAGTAAAACAAAAAGGATAAATCATATATATTTAAGACTTACAAAACTGATCAAAGTGAAGCATTCTTTAGTTCTGGTTGGCAGAAGAATACACATTTCTAAATGTGATGACTGCAAATACTGGTAAATAAAGACAGACTTTAAGTAACTAAGTATATGAAATTGAAACAAATGTAAGACAAATGTATGACAAAATATTGCAGCATTTGTGTTCAATGAAATAATGAGTATAGATCAATTGTTTTACACTTATAGATCTGCTAAAACTGCGAACAAATTAATTTCATACCACTTTTTTGAATATAATATCAATTTTGACATTTTGTAGCGTTTTATCTTCAAAATTGATGTAATTGGTACTCATACAATTTATGTAACATTTGCACAATTTACCCTCTTAGACTTGCAGCGTAACATCAAATATGAAAGTAGGCATTCGGTAAATGCAAATTAAAGAAAAAAGGGAAAATGGAATAAATGATTGAAACATGGTACTAATATAAAGTATTAACAAGCATTAAATAAACAAAACATAAAAGCATATTAGTTCGTTTCGACCATTTGTCACTTGCTTTCGTATGTATGGTAAACATAGAAATAAAAAAAAAACAATATTTATCGCAAGAATTTTAAACACTTTGTTCTCAAATGCAAACATGTATTCCTTGAATTCAGTTATGAAATGGTTATGAAAGGAGATTTAACTTTATTTTATAACATTTAATGTTATATATGAAACTATAGTAATGACTTACAACAACGAATAAAGTAAAAGAATGGTATATAGATTGCTGACAAGAAATGAAAGTATTATATCATTATTTACACTTTGTCTTTTATGGAAGACAAATGAAATAAATCTACTTCTGAAGATGCTAATGTTGTGTCGTTAATATTATTACATACACGACGGGTTTAGAAATAGCGTTAATAAAATCATGAATAATAAATAAATGAACACATTTGGTCGCATTATTGATGAAAATTTCTAATAATGATCATTGCTTTTAATCTTAAGATAGTTTAACTAAACATTTTTAAACGGCATGGGCATAGTTCGCTTGTAAATCAATCATAGCTGTTTTTTACTTTTATTTAAGAATATGTAGGCTAGCCAGATTTGGCAAAGTAAGAAATCATTATGTGAATACACTTAGAATTACGCTTGCTTAATAAGCTATCAGAGTGTGTATATTTGAAATGATAATAAATAGAAAAATATATCAGAGATGGATTGAATTTAAAATTCATATAAAAAACAGTTTTTTTATAACAATTATTTTAATTTGATATGTTTTACATACTGGAACGTATTGGACTTTCTCAAGCTACATTAAAAAATTTGACAAGGGCATTTAGAAGAAAAAAACAACTAACATGTATTATTTACCATATTACCTTTCTTTGACTTCTGACGTATGACCGGATAGATATAGGGATAAACTGGTTATAGGCTAAATCTGTCTATATATGTTATATGACAGAAGCAAGTTGCTGATTTACTTAAGCTAAACATTATAATGAAATTTATTGATTAAAATGCTTTAATAGAGCATGAAAAGATGGTTCTTAGACTAGCATACCAAATTATGTGCAAAGAATATATGTTAAGAAATATTTGATATTATGTAGAAATTCAAATTATTCTTGATAGTTGTTCACAAACATATTAATGCATTATTTTCCTCTCTGAAAACTCGAACATGTAATAAACTTTGAATTTAAATGATTATCAAATCCAAACCCACAACAAGTGATATCATTTATTTTGAGTTCTTTCAGAAAATATGCAACAAAAAATATGGACTCGATATCTATATTAAAGGCAGATAATGCAAAAATCTGGAAACAAAGTGATCCCTCGGAAGCATTAATCACAACAAAATTACAAGAGAATTGCAGCCTCGGTTTGATTGAGTCTGTACATGAGGGATGATGAAAATGTGCAACATCCCTCACGCCCCCCTAGCACCGGCTTGAGCGGTACTCAATTCTCAACACTTAATAGTGCTGGCATCAATGATCCCGAAGGACCAGAAAAATTTAACAACACTGAAGTGAAGAACGGGGCAACTTTTTACAGCTGCCACACAGCACTTGACACTTGCTGTTGTGAAGTATAAAAATCTGGAAACAAAGTGATCCCTGCAAGTCAAGTTTTCGTAATTTCATTTCATGATTTTGATCGTTTGATATGATTATTTTTGAAAATGAAACAATCAAGACGAAAAGCAATATAATACTGATTACACTAGAGAACGCTTTAAAGCTAATAGCTAATAGCTTGTACCATTTTAAGGAAATAAATTTTGTTGTTTTTTCCATACCACATTTTTATCACAGGAAGGCAATTGTTTTGTTCGAGTAACAAATGACAGTTTTAAGAAAATTCTACGGAATCAGAATAAAACTAAATATAAACACACATTTAGTGTTTCGATGATTAGGAATTACACTTTTTTAAACTATCGCATTTTAAAAGGTTATGAATGAAGGTAAATATACAAAATATTTGAAATATTTTTTATTGTTTCCCCACTTACTTATTTAGATCTGTGAGTAAAGATGATAACTCACTATGCCTAATATTATATAGTTTCTAATTATTCTAGGCAGTTATGCTATATTCTTTGACATGAATGACATACATTGATTGATTTGATGTTAAAAATGAAACGCACATTTTGCAAGACCCTTCAATTCATTGTTGCCTTCGAATTACGATATATTATTGTTAAACACATAGAATTGCTATATATTTGGAAAAGATTATATTACATTTTTACATATTTGCAAAAATAAGGCAAGTCTAACGGCTAAAGTATGTTGCAAAGAACATCAACCAATGAATATCTTTTTACATAGAAACATATACCATAAACAAAACAGTTGGACTAGCACAACACAACGAGTGACCAGTATTTACGATATTGCACGTGTTGAGATCGACAATGTACATCAATGACGGAATAAGTCGAGTTTTATCGATTCAATACCGGAAGTTAAATTTACACGGTAAAAACTATGAGAAGCCACGGCTGCTATTAACATGCACTTTTAATCTGTGACAAATTATTATAGTAATGATTAAACAGCACAAGTTGTTTAAGATTGAGCCATATTGACATACACATCTTAGATAATTACGTAGTCACAACTTATTTTTGGTTCTTGAATTATATTTATTATTCGCTTAAATTAAAACGTCTGTGATAGATTTATTACACAATTGCATTAATTGCAAAATCGTTTCATAATTTACGAAGGACTGCAATTAGCTTTTTTTTTTAGAGAAGAATGATGTTTAAGACAATAAAACAAAAGGAATAAACACTTTGAAAATTTTGATTATGATTTTATTTAGCCTGCGATTATTTATTTGTTTTTAGTTGACATAACGTCAGTGTAATATACATTTATGAAAGGAAATATGTCTGGCATGGCATTGGCTGCATTTATGTAATTAACATTTTTTTGTTGATATTACAAACATATTTCACGATACTTTAATTGAAAGTATTCAATTTTTATCATGTTAAGTTTTTGTTGATAAGACTCTTTGAATTAAGTCCGATTTAACTTCTTTATAGATTCACCATAAACTTCATTTTGCTATTCTGTATAATCTTGTAGATATTTGAACTTGTTTCCAATTGCATTTAGACCATCTCTTTGGTTTTTCCGTCCTTGAACGCGAAGATTTAATTTTGAATTTAATTTAAACTGTCATTCATTAATCACAGACTCTTTGCTTCCTATATAATGAATACAACTGGAAATTGTTATTTCTAGCGCTTTTGTACAATCCCTTAAGAATGGTTTCTCTTTTCAGCGACAAAATGAACTAAGACGGCTTGGTATCATTTATCAAAGAAATTTAATTTCATGCTAAAAAGCAAAGACAATTTCATTAAATACAAAATGCAAAGTCAATCTAAAATGACAGCTATTCAAACATAACTTGCATAGTGCAATCAGGAAAAACTAAATAATATCCCCATCTGATGTTTTCATCTACAAATCCTTAAAAAAGCACAAAAATGTAGAATAAAAAATAATACAGCCTCATAAAATCAAATACCAACAAGTTAAGTCTCGTTGTTAGAGTTTTTACAACTTTTAAGATTCTTATTTAAAATATATTTGTTTCTCACAAGGGATCACATTAATATTGACGATAAGAAATATACTACTTTTATTTTTCATGTGCATTTGTTTTGTGTCACTAAGAGCGCATGTATCATAACATTTATTTATAATTTACCTTTTATACACAACTTTTTTGAATTATGTTAACACGCGATTAAAGTCATCATTTGTTGTTGTTCTTTGTGAAATCTGTGTCATGAACTATACTTTTTTTATTTGATTTTTTTCTATCCTTTAAACGAACATCTAGTAAACAGTTTAACAATGTATGATCGTGGGTATAATGTTCTGTTGTTGAGGACCATGCACAATAATCAATACAATTTAATGATTGACATACTATCTGAAGAACAATGTATCTTGCTCATGTTAAAATATAAGGAAAATATAATAAATAAAATATTCATGCTTTAATTGTTTATAATTGGTGATAAGAATAGGCTTGTTTTGTGAGCTTCTCTATGAAACAAACTAAAAGCAACACTATTAATTCGCTGTCAAGTTCTGTTGAATAAATCATATATTTCAAAAGATAGAAGATAGATTCACTTTAAAAATTGTGATACCAATAAAAGATAATAAAAATAATAAAATATAAAAACTAATGAAAATAATAAAAGACTGCCCCACTTTTTAAAAAAACTTGAACGCTACCTATTCATTTTAAACAATATTTATAGAAACAACCGTAAGTCAGCGGATTATTGATTCTGTTTACATAAAAAAATATTAATTAGAACACCATTATGGCAAATTGTAACGATTTTATTTCTAGTTTTATCTTTCCACCAACCATTTGTAACTGAATGGGCATTTAGTTACTTAACGTAATTGACAACCTTTTTTTTAAAAAAAAGATTTATCAAATAAAAAGTCTATATAGCATTATCCTTTATATTCTTTTATCATCTATCACTGGTGCAACGATAATTATGTAAGCATGGTACCATGTTACAAACCATTTGAGGTATAATAGTATGTTGGGAAAATAAATGTAAAAGTGTCTGCGATTAGTGCAAAATAAAACACAAAATAAATATTAATGAAATGTAAGAACCGTTGTCATTTCTTCCTTGGTAATTTATTGGAAAATCTTATAGTTAGACTCAGATATAAAATAAAATCATCTCAGATATGACTTTTTCGATTGTCAAGATGTGTTCATATGGTGTGCATTGTTTGTGACATGTATGAACACAAATGTACTGTATTCACCAAGGTAATTGATAAACAAACAAATGTTTGTGTTTTTTTCTTTTTTCTAAAATTATTATTATCATGATGTTGATTCGTATCGAAGGCTGACAAACTGATCACAAATAAAACTAGTTATAAAATGCGCTGCAGCTTATCAAAAAAAGATTTGAAGTTGATTTCAAGTGGATAACAATTACAAACCAGTATAGCTAAATGATACTAAAGAAGCTTTTTTAAATGCCATCCATACATATGTACACAGTAAACTACACATTTTAAAAAGAACTTAATGCTTTACATATTTCAGATCTCACGTAATGTCATTCGCGAAAATGGGTTGCTTCTGCTCAGAAACTGAATTAAAACGACAATAGATTAGTGTTCTCCATTCCAATTTTGATACGTTTTGACCTAAATCCTGTATCCATTGTATAGAAGTGAGAGTCAGGTCTTAGTATAATGCAATATTATCCGACTAAAAAAGTATTGGATGTAATTTTCTGATGCAAGAAGATAAGAGATACAATTTTCGAACAAAATGAATTATGCAAATTTCTGTGGTTTTCCGTTTTACGTTTTAGGCAAGCTCTTGCTACAAAATGCACATTAAACACATAGATTACGTAGTACTACCTTTTATTAACGAAAGCGAGACTCGACTTCTTAATTAACAAGTTTACCATTACAATTGGCATTAATAGATATGCCATCAAAATGCCAAATGTTTTAAGGGATTGCAAATAATCGTTTACAAATGACCAACAGCTCATGTTCACTATTATTTATCTGCAGGTATGAATTAAAGAACACAAATAGATTTAATAATTTCAATATTTTATAACATAAGGTATTAGGGAATTTATTAGGTAATTAAAGAAAAGTACCAATCCTAAATTTTAATTATATATCTTTTTGAAGCGGACTTCACAACTCGTGATAATACAAAATGATGATTTTGAAAATGTCAAAACTAGTTTAAAATGGCTTTAAAAATCCAACTTTGTGTTGTTGCAGGTGTGGCTACGTCGCCTTACCTCGTGAATCTTTGTTCCCATATGTTTACTGGCGTAGAAAACCTTTTAACGTAAAGTTAACAATTTAGCTTTGAGTATATGAGAAAACATCGATTAAAAAGTAGACAATCAAAGTGGATTTAAATTATTTAAAATTGAATACACTCATTTACACATTTTAAATACTGAGAGAAAAAAAGATTAATATATGTATTGATTAAAAATGTTTTAATAATGAATCATAGATGAATGGACGTTTCACTACAATGAAATGCTAAACGTGATGATATAAAAAAAACTATAAATGCAATCATATAAAATCATAAAAACAACCATGCCAATTTATTGCACAATCTCTAAGATCTAAATCTAAAAGTATCAGTTGAATATGATATCTGAATAATCAAATTCAACTATGTCAAAAGATACACATTAATTATATTTTATAATAAAAATTTCAGGACTTGCATTTGTTGATATGAAGATTTATTCTTTATTTTATTTTTTATTTCATTGCTTCTGCTGACTTAAGTCTTATAAATCAAACTATATTGGCACCATTTGATTAGGATGAATCCAAATGGTTTGAATTTTAATTCTTTTTATTAACTGATATGAACTTTTTCCAAATAGTATGATTAAGAAAAAGGTACACAAATTATACTGTAATGTAAGTTAAAACTCCACCAAACGCAATTCTATACGTATCAAATTCAAACTGTTAAAGCGGAATATCTGGGCGATTTAAGGCTCAATCAAACCGAGCCTGCAACATTTTCAATTATGTTGTGTTGGACTTTCTTTAGGGATTCTTATTTTCTCTATATTATCGCCACATCAGTGTTGTTTGTGCCGTCTGGAGGCTGTAAAAAGTCGCCCGTACATTTAATCAGAAATGTTATATTTCCGATCCTTAAAGATCGGTCAGCACGACATTATTGTTGTGCTTGTGGTATTTTTAGTTTTCACTTTTCGGCATTTTCTAGTTGGGTGGTTCCAATATTCCTTCTTGAATAATGTTCAATCACCCTTAGGATATGTTGCCTGCTTTTTAACTTTGTCTTTTGACGTCTTATCTGTGATATGCAGGCTTCATAACCTCTGATCCCCTTTCAAAATTCCATTTTATTGAGTTTCACCCATTGTTTTCTCGTTTAGGGCACACGCTTTTTATTACTTGGGGACCATACGCCGCTTTTCATGGAATGGCACGGAAGTGTCACGTTGAAGGTTCCATGATGACCGCCGTATGAACACATCTGCGGATGTTTCGAAATTCAAAATTTTACCATTTCATATTTAAATGTTGAATTCTGCTTAAGCCGGTGCTAGGGGGCGTGGACGGTAGTTTGCACTTGACAGTACCGTCCATGAACAGGCTCAATCAAACCGAGCCTGCAACATTTTCAATTATGTTGTGTTGGACTTTCTTTAGGGATTATTATTTTCTCTATTCTATAATTTAACTTGGTTAAATGTCCAATGAGATATTATTTCAGTCTTTAAAGTTAACCTACACGCAGGCACTGGTTTTTATTGATAGGGAAAAAGCACAATGTTTGTTGCTTACAGTCACTTTGTCATTTGTATAAGTAAAATAAAAACTCGAATTGTTCTTCAAAGTAAATTTTTTATGCATTATAATTCGTCATGTTTATTGTAATATTGGTTATGGTACATAAAATATTCTAAAGACATAGACATGCATTTCTAATATTCGGCTACTAGAGGTCTTTAAATATCTTTTGAATTTATAAATTAATGGAAAAGCATAAATGTAATAATAAGCTACTTCTTATAGGTGAACATTATGATCTAAAATCCTTAACCAGATATATATACAAACAGACTAACAAAAACCAGACATTAACCTTGTCAAAGTAAAGTTACATCTTAAACTAGGAACTTTAAATACATTTTAGTCCGAAAATAATGCGTGCTGCTTTTTATCCAATACAAGCCTAACATAAAAACGGATAAGTGTTGCCCATTGGTCAGACATTTTAGACTTATGTGTGATAAAAATGAAAATCAGGTGTGACATCAACCGTCACGATTTGATATGATCAATGCACACTATTTCCGTAATCCCTGTATAAATAACTATGCCATAAAGTAAATGGTACCATTGCATTTCAAATTTTGTCTTTTTGAAATTGTCCGAGAATGACTTTGATTTCATAACCTTTTAAAACATAATTATGATTGTTATTCAGTACCATTTTAATTCCAGTGAACCATTCAAAGAAATAAGTGTGTTCTGTGTTTTACAGGTTTTTTCCTTCTTTTCTTAAATTTGTATTATTGAATTTAATACCTAGGTATTGATATATCAATAGACTGTTACTGTTTTTAACAGTAACTGTTGGCAACTGACTCAGAAACTTCTGTAAACGACATAATATTACAGATGATGTGTATTTGTGTATTTTACTTTAGAAATCGTAAATATAACTTATATAAAGACGTGCTTGCCCTCCTGCAAATAACCATTATTTATTTGCATATGCACCGCTTAATTTGTCTTTATAAGTATCAAGATTTCGGGTTTATAACATTTCAAATATCCTGTAATGCTCTTTTATGTCCGACAATGTCTGCTTCTAACGCAATGTTTTCTAGATATATGGCAACTGTAATTTAACATCCTATGCATTCTCAAATAACATCATATTTACTTATCAGACATACTAGTACATTTTTCAAATCAAACAAAACATATTACAATATTTTTGATTCAATAATATTTTGTTAACATATATTATAGCATATTTTCCCTTTTGATGAAAGGTTATTATAATATCTTTCGAAACTAACTCTGAAGATCATTAACCCTACAAACTCTAAGACTGCATTATAGTCTCGTTAATGATAAAGAGCATTCAAGCATACGTCTACATACCTTCAAGGAATTTTCAATTTTGACACTTATAGAGCGAGAGAAAACTTAAACCAGCGTGTATAATTTGAAGGACTATAGCTTGGAGGCACTAATATACCATACTTTCCTCCTTCCCGCCAAGGCAAATATTTGTAAATCAGTCATGTTGAAAATGTTTTTCATGAAATTCATCTTCTTCTAAAGGTCTCATTAAAAGACAAGCGTATTAACGACGAGAATTCAATACAGCTGCTGGCAATAATGTTTTTGAATTAGGTTTCTAATTGTTTTGTAATTTTGTTTTTCGTCATTATGGCAAAACACATTTGCAATGAAATATAAATTTCATTTATAACCTACATGTAATATGTATTGTCTCTTAACAGACGTACAAATCATTGTTGTATTTATTGCTCATGAATTGCAGCTTCTTTTAATTTCCTTATTTAGTCAAGACATTTCAACACATGTAAACCAAACAGTTCAGAAAACGGAAAAATGTAATTGATTGCTATTTAAAATTCAATATCTACCTTATACATAAAGTGACATGCTCAGATAATTTAAGATGGGTGAGAGGTACAGAAGAAAGTGGCACCATTTGGTGTAAAATGCTGATATAAAATTTAACATGGCTTATACTTTACATTGAAAATGTTTAATTTGTGTGCATTTATATTTCCTGTTCCCTGTATAAATCACTGCGACAAATTGGTTATCTAGTGTTAAACCCTGATTCATTTACATAATCATATGGCATTTTAGTTATATATTTTACATATTTTAAGCTGTTACTATTACTAAAAACATTTGTAATTTTTTACACAGAATGAGAACATTTTTCGAAGAAAATTATTGATATGGTCTCATATTGTACTCAGCTGTAAGTAATCAATGAAGGAACCAACAGGTATATCGCCAAATAATTTTTGGTTTATTTTAGATATACGACTAACTTTAAAAAGTTAGTTTGACACTAATAAGAAAATATACGAACATCTTAAGCAGCTACAGTTGCTCATATGGCAATCCCTTAGAGCTCTTTATGTCGTTTAATGGTTCATTATTAGTGTCTATTTCTTTCTAAAAAATACATCTTTGTCAAATCATACCGCAAACCTGGTGTATATTTGTAAAAATATAAAATTAATGACAATTATTAAGAGCCATTATTTGAACAACATAACCAATTAAGCTCAATGAAAATGGGCATAACGTGACTTTAATGAACTATCCTTTATTAAAATGCATATGTTTTTTTTTCGAATTAGGTTGGTTTACACATTTTCAATTATATTCTCTTTAACACCGTAACGTCTTGTATTTCTTTTGATTTTAACGGCACGCTTGAATTATATTAAGAATGTTTACTTAGCAAATTCATAAAAAAGTTTTAAAAATAACATGATCTAAAACAATGTCTTCAAAGTTTGTAATTGTATTTCTTATTTGCTTATCATTTAAGCACCTGCCACGGTCACTAATGAACTATATAACCCCATTTAAAAGCAAATGATAATGCATCAGAGTCATAAAATGGTCAATTAAATACACTATCAAATTAACTTTATAAGTGTTTAAGTTCTCTGAACTTGTCACTTCCATGTGTTTAGGGAATTCAAATCAGAAATTCCATCAAAATGCCAGTAAGGAAAAGGGCATTTATTTCTTTTTGATTTGACTTCTATGCCTTAAACGGACAATCATAATAAAAGTGTATGTTTACGACTGCCTTAAAACTTCTGGCCGTAAATAAAGTACATACAGATGTGCATTTTCCTATTACTTGCCTTGTTCATGAGGATGCAGACGAATTACAGAAACAGTGCAACTTGTTTAACATTTCTATTGTGCTAAATCGGTTCCATTCTTGACACTAGACATTCAAATCATTTTTAAATTGTATTCTGTATGTACAGAGGTGGTATTGTTGTTTTGTTAAAGATCTCAAATATCTGTTTTAATTTGTTTTTTTATGAAAAATTAAAAAGAGACGTGTACTGGTTAAAAGATTGTTAAACTTAAATCTGTGTCTGTAAATATAGATCTAGTATCAATCTTGTATCAAAATTGTGTAAATGTTGTTGTGAACAAACATTATTGAATGGAATCTATTATATTAAGGTTCATCATGAATCTATTAATAAAGTAATTATGTAGTAGTAATACATATTCATTTCACAAGAGTTCAAATCAAATAAATTTAAATTTTCAAATACATTTTATTTTTCAAACTTCATCATTGACTTACATATATGTTTAACAATGTGGGATATATATCTAAACGATTAGGTAAATTTTGGTGCTGTACTGCTCACGTCATATAACTTGATAGATCAGTATGAAATAGTTGTAGATGACTTATATTGAAGGTTGTCCCATAATATTCGTTTATTTTAATGGTGGGTACAGCAGCTATCTATTCAAATTTAATTAGTTGAAAATCATTTATCAACCGTGTATGCACAACTATAATAACTATGTCACAATCAAATATATAACAAAACAAAATAGTTGGATATGTTTTACTAAGCTGTGTGTTGTTTCATTTTAATAGTCGATTATGTGGGCGTAAACATTTTAGAAGAAGGACTGACTTTTGACTTATTGAATAAAAAGGAAATAAAAAAAAATACAACAGCAATAAAAATATAACTAAAATTTGATACATTAACCTTGACAAGATTTTTTGTTCTCTCATTATAAAAATAAATAACAATAATCAGACAACCACCAAGAAACTTATTCTATCTTTTCTTCCGACAAGAACAGTGATAAATCAAACAGTACTCAACGTTTTCTTATCATTTAGTCAACATTTTACAGCCATTATCTGCTTATTTAAGAACAACCTCCTATTGGTACTTTTAAATTATTTGCCAAATTAAACGCAACAAAAATAAAATAACTATATTGTTTCTCTGAAATAATTGTTTTCTACTCACTGGTTATCTGCTACTTTTACTATCCCGTGATTTCCGGTATTCCTTTTACTACGGTAATTGTGACACCACTATATTTTTATAAGCGACTATTCGTCTAAGATACGTTGTCATTACGGGTTAATATACAAAGATCAGACTATCCTTAAGTACAAATAAACAAAATAAAAAGAAGAAAAAAAAACGGGATCATAATTCTGTTTCTGAACAAACACATATAGTTTTTGCTCTATGACCTGTATCATTACTTTAAACATTTTATAAAATGAATTCGTTTGTATGTTATTGTAAAACATCTTACTAAATATCCAATTAATAGTACTTTTTCACACAAAAAGGAGAGAGAGAGAGCGAGAGAGATACAATTATACCTTTGAAAACACTAAAACTCATTGCACTTTTATGACTTTAGGAACATGGGTATTTCTAGCGTATTGATATCAATTACGAACATTTTAAGTGAGTGTGCTGAAGGATTATTGTAATGACAAATTAACTTTATCATATTTCATATCTGAAAAAGATCAAATAAAAGCCCGAAAGGACATAAATGTAATTTTGAATGCTCAATTTGCTTGAGCGGTGACGAAAATTCAATGCCTTCATTATGAGATTATTATGGAATTTCAAGTCAGAAATTTTTGTTCCATCTATGCACAACGGCATATTGTATTCTACTAAATAAATTGGTAAACACCTTCATCTAATAACCAAAAAATAAAGAAGTCTAAACAAGAATCACATCCTTATGGTAAAATAGTTCACGGATATGAATACTGGAATAACCAACAACAAAGGGTTTATTTTTTAATGGTATGATAATGACAAGAATGATGGGCCAAGTAACCTTTAAGGATAAAAGCAACAAAAACAACAGAAACAACAAAAATCAATTTGTTTCTCATTCAGTTTTTGTTTTGAATGTTAACAATGTTAACAATGATAACAACTGTATAGTGAATTAGTGCTAAAAGTTAAATGTTTAAGTGTTCTCAGAATAATTAGCAAAGATTTGTTGAGGTCCAACTTCGTTTAGTTATAAAGGCATGCAGTACACGAGATTTATTTGCTGCCTGGAACGCAATACTTATTTGTCTTTGAATAAGTTCTTGAACACCGCCTTTCCTTGTTGATCTTGTCTATCATAATTATTTTATTCGATATTTCAGAACAATAAGGTATGGAACAATTTATGGGTTTCAATCGTAAATTTATAAATGACTACTCTTACATAAGTATTTTACCTCAAGATAATATATTTATATAACAAGATTGTGATAACAGAAATTAATCTTGATTTTCTATATAGTATGATGCTTCAAAACTTGCAACGGATCAATGGCGGGTTACTGGTTATATGTGTTAACTGTTGCTTAGGAGTAATCTTGGTCCAATGCTTTGCCAATGAGCTGTCTTTCCAGACACTGATTAATGTCTCATGGTGGAGTTAGCAATAATTTATCTTTATTATGGTTTTTCTGTCGTCGCCTCCATTGATTGAAAGTCCGACGACCAATACCTCATACTTCATCATTTTAACAAGAGAAACTTGCGTTATGTTGTAAAGCAAAAATTATCATTTATTCACATTTAAATCCTACATAACTGAAGATATGTACATATACTCGCTGGCATAATCTATTAGGTAAGCTTACAATAATTTTCTTGCAGAACTTGCAGAACTATTAAGTGTTATGAATTGAGTACCGCTCAAGCCGGTGCTAGGGGCCGTGAGGGATGTTGTATGCATTCATTATTCCTCATGTACATACTCAATCAAACTGAGTCTGCAATTCTCTTGCAATTTTGTTGTATTTAAAGCTTCCGAGGGATCACTTTGTTTCCAGTTTTTTTTACTTGCAGAACTTCGGTTTGTAATGCAATACCCAGATAAATATTTCCTTTTTTGTGTGGTAATGGCAGAAATTGCCTAGCCTCGATATCTATTGTTATCAAATTTGCACCATGCTCACGCTAAATCTCTTTTAATGTAAATAAAATAAATAAAAATAATGTAATAAATATCAGTGTCATATACATTTTTGAAAAATATTCGTTCAAATCCGTTTCACGACAAATCTGTGCAAATAAGACAAATATATTTTTTTGATAACTGAACTGAAAATAGTCAAGTTGTTAAGTGTTATTTGAGGTAATTGTTATGTATTTGTTTTAACACATTTAAATACAATGATATTTCACATTGTTTGCATTTCATTCTTAATCATCTCTGTTTTAATTTTGAATTTAATTTAAACTGTCATTCATCAAAGAAGTTTTGCTTTTCTATAATGAATCCATCAGGAAATTAGTTAAATTAGAGATTTTAGAGTTCTAAAAATGGTTTCAATTATCGGCCGCAAAATGATTAACACGTTTTGATTTCCTTTATCAAAGAAATTTTAATTCATGCTAAAAACAGTTTTGTTTTTTAATCATTGAATACAAGTGACGGGGTCTAACTTAAATGCCAACTTATGTAACAGAACCGTTATGTGCCTAATGTAACCTGAAAATGTTTAATGATCATCTGATGTTCATATCAATATCACACTATTTTAAAACGGAATATGAAAATTGACATATCGTTATTAATTGCAACCGGATATAAAAAAAGTGGAACGACACTAAATGTATTTTTCAGAGAATCGAGCGAAAAGAACGCACATCTGATGATTTAAGAAATAATGATTTTTAATTAAACATAATTAGCATTTCCCATATAGACGAAGATTTACCTTAAGCCACTTAATATGTTTTGTGGTTTATTTCCTCTAACATATTTAGATTTTTAGAGCGTGGCGACGTGCATGACTTGAATGATCTTTTTATACATTATTAAAACTTATGTATTAGCAGGCATTTCTGTAAAAAGTATTTGTAATAAAGTAATGAACGATATAAACAAAGTGTGAAAATCAAAATCAACAAGAAAAGGCGGCATCCAATGAATGCCACCCCCACACGAGCCAGCAACAAGAACAAGCGGCAAGGAGCCCAGAAGAACCCCAAACAAAATACGGGACAGGGCGCAAGACAAAGCATGGACAGGCCAAACAACAAAATTATACATAAGAAGAAATAAATTGTAACTGATAAGGAAATCAAAGAAATCAAATAAATGATTGTATAATAGGCGATAGGCACAGAGGAAGGGGATAGGATTAAATAAGATTAAAATATGCATGGTGTCCAGATATTAAAGTGATTGGCATATGATGAAAGGTCTGTAATAGAATAAATTATTAAGTTGATTGTAATAAGTATCATTTAGTAACACACGTAAACACGCCATTAAAGAATCACGTATACATGGATGCTGTTGGCAAGTATGAGATACTTCGATATTTCATAAATTAATATAGCAGATAATTACTTGTTCTTGAACAAAACATTTTTATTCTTAGCATCATATAAATGTACACACTAAACCACTTAGGACTTTATCAACATATTTTCCTCAAAAAAAGAGATTTTGTTAGATTATCCTTATACTACATTATTTAGTTTTAATCAATATTTAAAATACTTAAGAAAATGTGCCTATTGTAGACAAAATCAGTTTAATGCCACTTGACTCTAGAAGTTAACAGAAAATTTATTGTCAAACTTATATTTCACATTAATAACATACAAATAACACTGTTGAAAGAAAATTCATTTTTTTATATTGTGACATTTTGTCTAAAATAAAACCCGCTTTTCCGCCGCTTTTATTATGCTTCGGAATTATTTTATCCGGGTTATTTCTAGTTTCATGCGATAGTACAGGACAATATCAGGACCCATGGTCCGGAAAGCAGGGGATAAGTGATCGTTATCAGACATAGGGAAAAACAAATCAAAGGGCTGCAGCTCTATGGTATTTTCTGATTTTTGCAATCTAAATCATACTGACTATCTGTATGTACTTTCCTGTATAAGTTTATTTTTATATACTATAATTCATCTTACGCAGCGACAGCGTTTTGATTTTCTTCTATAACAGATTGAGATTGATACATATGGAATTTTGCATGAAAAAAAAAATAGAATTGCCTCGACTAGGATTTGAACCATAGGCCTCTCACACCCTCAACGAGACCGCTTACCTCTGCACCACGGCGAAGTTATACATATGTACCTTGAATAAAAACGAATACATTATGTAATTCTAAATTGAGAATTTCCATTTCGTGTTTGTAATCCTTATTAATTTCGAGGTATTTTGTTCACGATAAACCTGTTGTTTAACACTGATGAAAATAATTTAGTGAAAATCTTCTCGCCAAAACAGTCCGACATGTATATATTCCACTACTCGACAGTCAGATTTATTTGTGTACTACGCTCTGGAGTATTCGGTAATCGACATAGCTAAAAATAGCATTTTCGTTGATTAAAATGATATTCATGATAATCCGAAGCTTTACGGAAATAGCCGAACATTTTTCATTGGGTAAAAAAGATATTTATCCGCGAAATTTGTGATTGTAACCTCATATTTCTGTTGACTAATCTAAACTTTTAATGCACTGTAATTCGTTAAATGCCTACATTAAAAATTATTCTTTCTTTTAAATTGCTGGTTTTTAAGCAGTTTTGAGTGAGAACTACTTTGCGTTGTTAGGACTGTTAGGAAATTTTGTGTTAGACCGTGGATGTTAGCTATGTATTTACTGATCTTACGATCAGAAAATACAATAAACCAAAATCTTGCTTAAGGTTTCAGTAATTTATATCACTATATATCATTATCATAATTGATATCATAAAATGACTATTGAATCGACTGACACTTAAACTAGAAATATGATGTCAGCTTTATCAGCCTACATTACATACAACACCGGAATATTTTCAAACCACGTGACTTCGTGATATGTGACGTGTTAAATGATCTTCTTTTCTATCTATATCGCAGTAAATTATGAAAAGGAGAAACACGGTTATTGTCGGCTTTATCGACTTCCATTCTTGAATGTAGAGGTCAGTAATTAAATTAACACAATTTACCTACCTTTAGACCAGTATTTACTATAAGCTTGAAAATGTTATTTTTGATTTATATGTTACCGTTGTGAGGCGAGTTGCTTGAAGTTTTATGAGAAATCTACACCGTGGCGCTGGTGTTCGGTGTTCAAAAAGTGCTATTTTTATTCTGTCTCGCCATTGTGTGTACTTTGTAGGAAAATATTGCAGTAATCATTTGCTGCTTTATGTCTTTCTGTTCGTTAATTAGGAGAGTAATATGAATAATGTCTACATAACACCTATCTTTACTCTAAATATCCCATGGTAATTGTTATTGTGGGTGTGACACTAAACAGGAAAAATCTAACAACAATAGAAGGTGGAAGTTTTATATTTTCCAACAAAAGAATAACGTACACGCTGATTCGTATGATCTTTATTAGGGTAGAAAAACCGTAACCAAATAGTTTGGATGTGACACTAAACAGGAAAAATCCTACAACAATGGAATGATAAAGTTGCTCTTGTTTGGAAAAATAATGGTCTTAAAGTTTCTAACAACAGAAACAAATTAAGGACAAGCTGATCATTAGGGTCGGAAAACATTAACCAAATGTTCGAGGTTAACTTGCAAACTAAGATGTTAACCTTATCCAGATATTTTAAACATTTTCCAAACTAGATATTATAAAATGGTAGACTATGAGTGCGTGCTTCGTCATATTCAATATAATCCTTGCATATTAAGGGATATTTGAAGATTAACGTGAAATACAACTGAAAATCAAATCTGACATCAATTGTCGCCATTTGATGTGTTTCGTTGATTTATCATTATATTTCATATACGTGTAATTATCAATTTGGAATCAGTGTGAATCAATTATTACACCCATTCTTGTATTAAACACTACACCAGACATAATTCTTTTGAACAACAAAAAAATAAATAAATAAGTGTCAGCCAAGGATATGAAGATAAATAAGGCAGCTGTGGTGCGTCTACAGCTATATATTTATTGATCTAATTATCTTTTTCACTGTGATTCATTAGCATTATAATGGGTCTTTTTTCACTATATTAAGAGATAATCTGAACTGTAATTTGGAAGTATTCATTCAAATGATTCCCATAGGCATTGAGTTTCAAGTAATCGATGAAACGAAAGGCTAATCGCCGAATAAATCTTATTACCGTCACCAAACTTCCTATTCACAAGGCTGTGATGGTTAAAAAGTATAGTTTGTAGATCATTTGTTAATTTAACACATTAAGATGTCATTATCATGTATGTAATTCTTAAACAAGAAAATAGTTAACATTTATAAGCATACTGTCAAGTCAAAACAGAACAAAACATAATTTTTATGGAATTCATGGAATGTTGCAAATAGTGGATACAGAGTCATAGAAATTCCAAAAGCTATAAATGAACAATGTGAATATTGAGCCTACAAACCCAAAAACAAAATGTAATTTTCTTGAAATAGAACATGACAGGTTTGATGATTGTTGTTTTCTCCTGACTCCATCAGACAGTCACGTTTAAATGGACACGATGCATCAAAGAGTAAATGGTATGTGTTCAGGTAAAATTAAAGTAACTTCACATTTTGTCTTTTTTTTGTTTTAAATGTTATTTATGCACGTCTGCTGGGTAATCAATAACTCCCGTGACCAACAGAAATATAAATAAATGACCTTCTGAAATATCGGCAGTGTTCAATTTGTAAAAAGGATGGGACAGTCTTTTCATATTTTAGGCAGTCCTAAACATTTGTGATAACCAATTATTATTCAATCGCCATTAAAATTGGTCAATCTTTTGGAATAGACAAATAATTTGACAATAAAAACAATAAAACAATGAGCTTAATGTCACTTCAATAAGAAAGTATTCTTGCAACTGAAATCATTTACTTTCAAGTGAATGAAATTAGATTAAAATACTAAAAGTTAATTTTTTTATCATTTTTTTTTTTTTGGGGGGGGGGGTAACGGCACATTGACACATAACTGGCCATACCGTGCCGAACAGTATATTTGTTAACATAAGATTATTAAACCTAATTATATTTAAGGGTTAGTACAAGGTAAAAATGAACTTAGTTTATTTCCTTAAAGTAGTCGATCAATGGTTTGGAAGTAATTAAGTCCCATGTTATGAAGGTAAATTTACTCGGTAATATCTGTCACGAACCTGTGCAATATAATATAATCGAGACAGTTAGACAAAAATCTAAAAAGTTTAAAAAATGTACTTTATATTCATATCTGTATATTGTCTATTGTATCGCCTAAATTAATATAATTCAGACTGTATTGACAAAAGACACATTCTAGACAAAAATTTCATCTAAACATAATGAATACAAGTATCCTGTAAACAATAAGATTTTACAGAATCAACAGAATCAGAATGACCTAAGTTAGGACATGTCAAATTAATTTGCATTTATGTAAACTGAGTATAAAATCTTGATTGAATGGAAATGGCTTTTGTATCTATTTGATCGTGCCAAAGAACTCTCGTATTTTTGAAGTCTATGCATAACAAATGAACTTGTAAAAGTGAGACAATAAGAGCGTATTTTCTGACATGTAATAGATAGGGTCGGGGAAGGTAAAGTTATTTCATTAAGTCGAAAGGTGCAGCAAAAGATTCGTACAAGCTTATTTACAAATGAGAGTGTTAAAATCAAACAGCAAGAAAGCACGTTTCTGACATGGAAAAAATCAAGAACATTCATGTGGATTTGAAGTAAAATAATAAGTCAAGGGGTTCAGAAATGGTTTATGGCATAGTTTAAGAAATGGTTTTGTCTGGTTATATGATTTAGTATTTTTAGTTTTGGTTTCAAAATAAAGTGTAAGAAAAATGTATGTCTTGCTAGTAATCTTTTTGAATAAGAAGTACTTATAATAAAATAATCGGACGAGGTGAAACTGCTTTTACTTACAAAGTTTTTTTAGTTTTTTTTTTAGTTTTGTAATATAATTTTGACTTTTAAATCTAAGTTTCACGGAAAGATATTTTTCTAAATAGAACAGTCGTTTTCCCGTAAGTGTATCTTACACTTATTTATTGAAATTCTGTAAATTTACATTTATCAACACCGAGTTATAAATGACATTCTATATGTTTTGGCCCAACTGACGGGACTACCAATTACGTCACAGAAACATGCGCATACCAAGACACCATATCAACTCAGTAGATTATGTTCAGTGTTTATAATATACCATATGATTATTGGTTTGTCCGATAAATTTCAAAATGTCCTTATAAATAAAGCATATATAAATGTGCTTTATTAATGATTTGACAGAACAATATAAATTTAACACACTGACAATACCGCTTTTTTAGACTTTAATCGTAAGGAATATGCATGTGCACCACTTTATTCATCTTATACAGCATACAGAATGCTCCTTACAGTTATCATTCACATCATTTTATATTCTGTTAAAAGCTAAACGCAACAAAGAAAATAACGCAGAAACAGATTTTACAATTTTTAATTAAAGAAAAAAATAATTTACAATAATACAAAAAATATGAAAGTAAAGTTTAACTAAAATTATCCACGATGCCAATGCCAATGTCTGACTCTCACGCAATATTTTTTCTAGATATCTGACACTTTAAATTTACCATCCTATACAATTTCTATAAAACAACGTATTAACTAAGCAGACAAGATTTTAAACAATTCTGTAAATAAATTCACTTTCGACTTTGAGTTATTTTATCCTCTGATTAGACCATAACACACCTTATTTAATTCATAAATTTGCACATTGTTCTTTGATATTTTTAAATAGACCATCCGGAAAATGTTCATTTGTTATGAATTAATTACATAAGAACGGAACTGGAGTTTTATACAATTTAATGTATATAGCAGGTTGCTTTCACATCCTTTCTAGTACGTATTTTCCCTATTCAGACGTACACATCATTTTTTTATTATCTTAAGTAATTCCGGTATAATTGTTCAGGAATCGCAGGTTCATTGACTTTTGAACAGAAAATCTTTATCCATAAAGACGTTTCTATTCACGTTTCTGCAGAAAGATATTATGTAATTGCGTGTTACTTCCTTTGCAATATCTACCTACTGTATCATAGTTTGGTGACCTTTCTGTTGAAAATGCGTCAGAGTTAAATCGTTTACATATACAAAAATGTACATGCACAGTGCATTAACTGGAGTGCAGGTATTAGTTACCCGCACTCCTGAGCACGCCCATTGATTGGTTCATTTTTGCTGGGGTTTACTTATTGTGACGGCAGAGAAAGGAAACGCGACAGAAATATGATATTCAGATGCTTGTTCATTGGTTCCTTTCTTCCGGGGTTTCATATTGCGACAACAGGGAACGTGTTTTTATGTTTGACTATGATACAAAAGAGAAAGAACACCAAAACACTCGGCAGTCTGATTAATACTCGGGGGCTACGCCCCCCTCGTACAAATCAGATAGCCTCGTGTTTCTATTACATAAATACAGTGACATGCTAGACATTCGCCGATAGGTTGGGTATATATAAAATTGAAAAGTGGCACCATATAATGTGTTATGCTTTATTATACTTAATGTTATGTTATTTGTATCTGTTTTACTAAGCTAGGTATAATTTCGTTAAAATAGTTCATATTGTTATACAATGCTTTTAAATGGTAGAAATATATTTGATTGATTGTAAAAGATATAATGTTTACATATTTTTGTACTTCACAACAGCAGGTGTAAAGTGCTGTGTGACAGCTGTAAAAATATGCCCTGTACTTCACTTCAGTGTTGTTATTTTTTTCTGGTCCTTCGGGATCATTGATTTCAACACTTTTAAATATTGAAAATTGAATATCACTTAAGTCGGTGTTAGGGGAGCGGGAGGGATGTTGCACTGTTGCATTATCTCTCACGTACAGACTAAATTGAACCGAGTACAATTGTCAGGTAATTTTGTTGTGATAAATGCTTCTGAGGGATAACACTTTTTCCAGATAATAAAAACAATGACAACAAAAAACCCTGTATATTATTTACGCTATGATTTATTTTGCCAGCAAAAAACATTACATTAGTGATTTGTCAGTGGTCATAATAGTATGATGAAGCGATCTAGCAAAAATCATCAACTAATTCTAAAGAAGAATTATGTGTTGTTGTTGGACTTTCGATGTTTGACTTCAGAAAAAAGAGAAGAAAAAAGGATTAAAAACAGAAAAAAAACAGAATAAAGAATACAAAAACAGAAAAAAACAAGAGCCGGTTGAACCGGGTGATGCTCCCCGAATAGGTTTTGGACACAGGAAGGTATACCTCTTGTAGTTTCAGAGTAATGTCACAGACAAAGTTCAAAGTGTAAAAATAACCCAAATGTTGTGCACGACACATTGTCTCAATATGGGGATCATTTTTGTGAAATAGTTGTAAAATCCAACTTCAAATAACGAAGTTATGGGCCGGACATGATTTTGCTGCAAGGTCATGCTGTGACCTTGACCTTCAAGGTAGCAACCCAAATGTTGCATGCGACACGTGGATTTAATATGGTGATCATCTCTGTGAAATAGTTGTTAAATCTGACTTCAAATAACGAAGCTATGGGCCGGACACAATTTTGCTGCAAGGTCATGCTGTGACCTTGACCTTCAAGGGAGCGACCCAAATGTTGCGCGCGACACATTGTCTCAATATGGTGATCATTTCTGTGAAATATTTTTAAAATCCGACTTCAAATAACGAAGTTATGGGCCGGACACGATTTTGCTGCAAGGTCATGCTGTGACCTTGACCTTCAAGGTAGCGACCCAAATGTTGCGCGCGACACGTCGTCTCAATATGGTGATCATTTCTGTGAAAAAGTTTTAAAATCCGACTTCAAATAACAAAGTTATGGGCCGGACACGATTTTGCTGCAAGGTCATGCCGTGACCTTGACCTTCAAGGTAGCGACCCAAATGTTGCGCGCGACACGTCGTCTTAATATGGTGATCATTTCTGTGAAATATTTTTAAAATCCGACTTCAAATAATGAAGTTATGGACCGGACACGATTTTGCTGCAAGGTCATGCTGTGACCTTGACCTTCAAGGTAGCGAGCCAAATGTTGCGCGCGACACGTCGTCTCAATATGGTGATCATTTCTGTGAAATAGTTTTAAAATCCGACTTCAAATAACAAAGTTATGGGCCGGACACGAATTCGGGACGTACGGACGGACGTTCTCACAGGACAGTAATTATGTGGCTACTCTATTGTTCTCTCTATTGTTCTTTTTAGCCACACAAAAGAAAATAGCCACATAAAAGCATTACGGAATGAATGACATCAAAGAGAAAGAACAGTCACCTATTGTCCCTCTAGCCACATAATTACTCTCCCGTGAGTGCGGACTGACGGACGGACAACCCGACGACTATATGCTCCCCCGAAATTTTTCGGGGAGCATAATCACACAAACAATTTGTCCCCATTAAAGAAATTTATTATTGCCTTTACGGTGCTAACCAATGCCATTGCCGCTATGGAATTTTAATCACTTCAAGTATATGATTACATTCGCTATAAATGATTATAATAACTTTTGTTATATTGTTATATAGATTTACAAGTTAATATTTATCATTGATTTCCCAAAAGAATCTGGCTTGACAGCTTGATATAATTTTTAAAAGGTTAAGCTGATACTGTCTGATTCTTATGTAAGACGATTTATGGAAAGCGACGCTGACACATGTATTGGAGAAAATTAAATTGTACTATTTTGTGGCAGAGCTATCCATAAGTACTTTTATGAAAACTACAATTTATTGTGAGTTTGTGTAATATATCTCAAGGAAATTAACACTTTTACCGTTATATATAGAGAACATGAAATACACGTATTACATTCACTTAAAACTTGAAACATGAACTACTACTTTCACTTAACTTGAAACGTCTTTGTAGAATGGAAGCATTGCCTTACGTTGTATTTCAATATTAAACGTGATACTTTGAGTGCATTAGCATACGTGCATTTGTATTAAAAGAATATTTACATAGATGGTTATTTCAAAATTTATTTCTATACAATATATCAATAAAGTAGCCTTAATGAGTTCAATGTTCTTGATTTCCCAAAGAAATAGACATAAGTGCAAATTTATTGCCTTAATAAGTTTTCGGATTGACTTTCACGTTACTCACTTAAAGAGATTATTATTCTGGCATTCTAGCTGAAAGTACTTAGCCTTAAAATACACTCTATTTGAGATTTAAATTGAGACAGTTCATCATACCACGCGTTGAACGTAAATATTGCCTTCACAAATATATTGGCTTAATGAACTTCATTTCATGGACGTTTTTCACGTTTTGCTCAACCCCGTTACTGGGAATTCGTAAGTATCTGCTTCAAATAAATAGTAATTTTACAAAAATATTCTGATTCGGTTCAAAAAAGGCAAAAATGATAAACCTTTTTCGAAAGAAGAATTTTGCAAAGTAAAATTTATCATAAATACGGTACAACATATTAAAGCTATTATCGAGAAGCAGTTTGTAAAAAGTACGTAGAGTTTTAAAGTACATTGTCATTACTTGTAACTGTACTAAAATTAGACTATCCTACGATGCAAATAGAATCATAGAATGTAAACAATCATATAATGAGTGTTTTATTAATTAAATCATTATTTTCGTAACAGAAAAATGAAAAGAATATGCCTATTTAAATTTTGATATCTATCTTCCTTAAACAAATCCTTTTCACATTCTGTGTTTCAAACAGGAAAGATAAGTCAACGATTCTGACGTACTTATTCTTTTTGTTTGATAACACATCATTTGAAGACTCATGTTTCAATAATTTGTTCAACAACAGATACCTCTGTCTACATGAAAATTGTTGCTGGTTCCTTTGAGGGTTGCGTTCATTGAACGCCGCATTTCATTGTTGGTCTTGTTAATCATATTTTGTGATTTGATATAATGCACACATTTTTATTTTACTGTCTAATGAATATTGATAATTGATGTTTTCTTTCACGATTCTTTCAGTCAACTGGTCTTTTTGTGTCTAATTGTGTGAATGGTATCACGAAATTGTGCAAGCTAAATAATAGGATATTGAAAGGGTGTAAAACAAATAAATCTTCTTTTACTGTGACGATTACTGAAGGTAAACTTTTTGACTTTGAAGTTCCTTGCTAAAGCTTTCACATATATGTATATTCTAAGATCATAACTGGAAATAACTGTCTGTCGCAAACTTATTTTCTCTTCAAATTAAAAACATTTTGAACAATTTCAAATAAATCTTTAGCGTTAAATGGACAAGTTTGAGCACATTGTTAAATTCAACAAATTTCCACCGCCTTTTTATGACATTATAATGTATAGCAAGAAACATTCTTCGTCAACGAAGGAAATGAAGAAGAAATGTTATTAATATCGTTAATTGAATTTGATCCAATACTTTCTTTCAAAACTTTATGACCCTGATCATAAAAAGAAAAAAAAACATATTCTCGTAAGTAATCAAAACATATCATTACACGTTTGCTGTATGTGTTATCTTGATTGAATATTCAAATTCTTGTATTTAAATGCTACCTTCTGTAAAGAGTTAAAATAAACACAAAGTAAACAAATATGTAGTACTTGGGTAACTGACAAACGAACAATAAAATCAGTTGTATATTTAACTTCTTTGCACTGTCCATCTGCCACTGAATTTGCTCGGTGCATTGCTGCGTTTCATGTTGGTGGTTCCGTGTTGTTAGATTTTGTTAGCTCTGCACTCATTGAATGCGGCCTTTCATAGTAAATCTTTGTTCCCGTGATTTTGTGTATGTATAAACTATGCAAGGCGCAAGTACTGTTGTTCAAAATTATTTTTCTTTTTTTATATTTTTTTTGCGTTCTTGACAAAGTACAAACAAATCATACTTTCTTATTCTTTCTTGTTATTTTAACAGGCACCTTTTCCCTGATAAAAATTCCAAACAGATTAATGTTCTAAAGTAACATTTAGACTTGCAGATGATTTATCAGAAATCTTCAGCGGCCTACAAATATTAACCCCGTCCAGTGATATCAAGCGCCATAAACCAGACAATTTAGATAGGGCTACTGTTATCGTTACCTTTTATTGAATGTCTTTCGTCAGATTTTGTCAAGAGTTCAGACAGTTGTGAACTGTTGTGAGATACTATTGAAAATCAAACGTGACGTTTATTATTACGACTGGCAGAGTAAGTCTGATATAGAATAATGATATACCTAAATGACAATACATTTGCGAGATTTTATAGAACTTTATTAACTTTTCATAGAAAACTATGCATAGAAAAACACTTTAGAATTTACAAAATTATGAATAGGAATACTATTCCTTGTCTTTAATGAATTGTATTATTGAATAAATCTATATTTTTAGCGGTACAATTTTCTAAAGTAAACAACATACATAGTTTTAATTTACTATAACAGGATCGAACTTTTATTGTGCCATTTTAATTTAATGTTTTAATTAATTTTGTCTTTTTCTTTTTCATATTCTCAGTTGCTGTTTTTTTTTCAAACATTTATTTACACTTTGGCCATAGTCACAATTTACTTGGTGTTTTACGGATACTCAGCACATTTATTGTATTTGTTCAAAAGAATTCAGTCTACTATACTTTGTTTAAAATGGAAGGCTTTACAATGGTAATGCTCTCATCTAAAATATTTAAAATTCCCTTTAAATATATCAGTCTACGTTTTGTAATAAAAACAGTTTTTAAACTCACCATATTTAGGGAATTAGTAGCCAATATGATTGCCGCAAAGAATTAACTGTTACAAGTTATTGTTTGACTTCTGATAGAAATGAGTGTAAGATATTAACTAGATTTTTGGTTATATTCAATAATTTCCTTTGCAATCTAATATAAAACGTTGAGCATGCCTGATTTCCCAAAATGTTCTGACATGACAATGTGATATGATTATCAACCGTTAAGGGAATAAAGTAAGTATGCTATTTGTCTGATTTGTATGGCATTCGTTAGACGAATCATGGAGGTTTAGGCATTGAAAGAATTGGAAATGAGTGTTTGAATGGCTAGAAACAAGAATGATAAGTCTTTATCGCGAAAAAAAAACAAGAGGTCAGCATGTGCAACCTTGCAGTCTTAGCAAGGTCTATATATTTGGTAAACCAAATTTTGTATTCGGACATTAAGATATTTAAAACTTCAAAATTTAATAAACTATTCCAAAGTTAGTCAAATCAACACAAATTTAGCAGGTCAATAGGGTATCAAATTGTACCGATTTGAAGCAGGGCTAACAGTATTATATTTTCAATTTACATGTATATGTAAAGAATATATAGAAAAGTCAAACCTATTTCATTTTACTTTTTGAATATAGCATGTACAGAACCTATGTACATACTGTGTTCCAGTGTTACGTAGGCCGTTATTGTTAATAAACATAATATTATAATTATGTGTAATATCTCGTCCGTTACATTTTATCACTAAATTATAACACAATTTACTTTTATTTATTTTTAAGATAACATTTCTTTCAAGAACAAGGACTTTGTAATATGAATAATTTAAAATAACACAACAAGTAAGTAATTCATGACTAGTAAAAGAAAAACAAGTAAATGGTGTGATGATTTGATTGTAAAGGTAAAAAATATGCTGTCGAGCAGGTGTTTTTATTGGATCTGATATTTTATGTGCACTTGAATTAAATCAGACATAAATTAAAAAAATGTTATAGAAATTTTGCATATTTGCTTATGCATCTACCATGTCTTAGATTTTTATTTATTATTATTATTCTTGTTTTTCTTGAAAATGCGATAATATATATTACATGTATTACAACGGTTTAAGTTCGGGTTATGTGCATTTGACGCTCAACGATTTTCATTATTTGATTTATTTTTAATTACGAACGTTTCATAATTGAACACATGAAAAAAAAGTGAACCTACAAAAAAGATACATTCAAAAGTCTTTTATTGCAAGTAAACCTGATTGAAAATAATTTGGGACAGTATACAACTCTCCTTTCACAGCATTGAATATGCTTCTTTTAAATAGATAAGATTAAACTCGCTGGAATTGATATCTATTCACGAGAAGTGCATTAATCATCTTTAAGATTTTCAAAGATTAATAAATCTTTCTTAACATTTATCCAATACCCTAACCATAACGCTATAAGATTGTGAGATTTCAAACGCAGTGACATTCAATACAATTTACTTCTTGTTATTTTTGTAATAATGAAAAGTACAAAAAAGTTAAAGCAAAGAGCTCTGGTCAAAACAGTATAAAGCGGAATAAGGCAATGTACACATGCACATTTTATCAAAACCTATTTTACGATTGGCACTGTTTCTGTAAGTTATCAATAGAGCACAACAGCAATTTAAACATTTTCCTAAGAAATAGACATTGTACATTTAATCTATTTCTACGACTTGTTAATAAATAAAGTGCGAAAGTGTATGTCATAAATGGTTGAAACGTTTATTTTTATATCATTTTCTGTTGTATGTTTGAACTAACACGACAAGAATGGTAAAATTAACAGATCAGTTACAATATGTTGACGAAGGTGATCCTATCTGTTAAGTTAAACAACATTTTTATGTATAGTTCATGTTTTATCGAAAAGGCAAAACTGTATTTAAGTAAGGATTTCAATATTCTTGACACATTGATGTTCACATACAAATACATTCATGCATTTTCAACCGTATACAAAGTTGTTCAAAATTTAAATTTTCTTATATCTAAATGACAGAAACAAGAAACATTGTTTTCTAAATAAATGCAGTTCATAATTCCAAAACCTGACATGTTACAGTATATCAAAATTGAATCCATCATGAGAAAGAAGAAATGAATCACACAGTGTAGCGTGCCACATTTAAGGCAATCTTTAACAACAGTGGCAATATCAAAGTTATTGAATCGAACATTGAGATGTGAGAGCAATGAATTTCTTTAGGCAAAGCTTTAAATACACATATAAAATAACATTTTTAAAAGGAGGAATCCTGTTGTGAGATGTAACTAAATATAGGACACATTTTCTATTGACCTTGCTAAAACACACATGAAAATAGTTCAATTTATTGTAAACAACATTAAATTTTAGAATGAAAGTGTTATAAGACATTTTGTTTATTTGTTATATATATCAATACTTTGATGTCCCTCATTGCCAGATCTAGAGCCGTTAGACTTTTATAACAAACATAAATAAAAAGGCAAGAAAGCGTGCCGAAACCTTATTCCTTCCGCTGTCAAGATTTCCGCTAAAAAGAGCTAAGGTTCCATTATTATTGATAACGGAAAATAAAGTGACAGGGATTATGTCAGAAATAAATTTTATCAAAATACCATAAAAACACAAGTGACATTGGAACTAGCAAGTTATTCTTATTTCTGTAATGATATAGTAAAATTAATGAACTTAATATTGATACACGAAGAAATTGTACGATTGATAAAGGATCATTTGCAGCAATCTGATTTGTTTTTTTAAGAGACGTCATATTTTTAAAATCACATTCTTAAGCACTTTTATCCTTTTCTAAAACAAAAATAAGTCAAATTGGATAGCACAAAAATTTGTCCCAATTGTTGACAAAAAAGTAAGTGTGTGTGTGCGCGCGTCTGGTGATTAAATGACTTAATTTCAAGGAATGTTTTGTTGTTTTATTTCTTGCTTGAATATACACATATTCTCGTCCGAACTTTTTAATCAATAAAGATTCACTAGCATTTCAAAACAAGTGAATCAAAATAGCTCTGTAAAATATATATGGAATAGTTGAATGAATCTTGTTTGTAAAATTGACTATATTTTGCACTTAATGTAGCCTATTTGCCTATCTTTCTATTGCTCATCATCTCCAAAAGCACAAGGAAAAGCCCGAGTTCACATGCAGCATAAGTGCTATTCCTGGATAAAAGTATTCGGTAATATTTATTTGTCCGGTTTCGTAATTTACTTTTCGTATACAAGACTGGATCAATGACGCATGGAACTCGTAAATACAACATCCTTTGGCAGTTAATTTGGGAACATCTATGACGGAGGCGGAATTAGGTCATACCCCTTCAAAGTTGATTTTGGATAATTTTCTTCTATTGAATTGTCAAGCAATCAATATTTGTAAGTGAGAATACACCTTAGATATGTATTTAGGATTTTTAAAAAACTTTTCAACTTTGCAATTCCCATGGAATTTATCTTTTGGGTAACGAGATGAAATAAAATTACATCTTACACAACAAACAAACAAATTTCTTTTTATTTTAAACAAGCTAAAACGAAATTTCCTTGATATTAACTTTAATATTAAAAACTGTTTTCTCCACTGGTAGCCTCTATGGTAGCCTCTATTATGTTCATGTATTAGTCGAATTTCTCATAAAATACAAGAAGTCTTGGGCTGAAAAATAAGTGCGACAATCAACGTTAAATGGCGATGATATTATTCATTTTATTAAAAGAATATGATAAAAATCATTTAATAATAAAAACAAACAATTATTGTAGGAGAAAAAGTCCAACCATCCATCCTTATTTCCGTTACTTACTGCGAATTTATATAAGACCTTGCTTGGTTAAATGTCAACGCCCGCCATTTTTAAAAGTTGTGTATTTCACAGGAGGAAAATAATTGTGTTTGATTCAGAGGGATATCATTTGGATTTCTTAGTCATAAACATTTTTAAAAAAAGAAAATTTATTTGGGAATAAGTGTTGACAGAGGTGTAAACATTCAAAAAGCGGTTAGGAAATTGGAAAACATGGAAAGTTGAAAGGCTGCCTAACGAACGCTGTGTTGTTTACTTATTCTTCGAGTTTTCATAAAGCATACGGCAGTTATTGCTCGTAGGATACTTGAATATGCCCAAATGTCATCAAGAGCAGTTTTGCAATTGGAGGGAATGTATTTTTGAGACTCTGAAAATGGAAAAAAAGAAAGAAAAAAAGAGACGATATTTGGTGATTGGTAATTTAAAAGAATAGAAATAAGTTTTCTTCTTTTTATTACTTTGACATTTAAGTTATCATTTATAGATTTCAGCTTTGCTTTTCTCTGAACAGCCTGACATTGTCAGAATTGCCAGCGAAAATAAAATTGAGGTACCACATGGGGAAAATCTTAAGAAAGTAGTTTCGTCATTGAAAAGTGTGAAATTATATTTTGATAACTGTCACTGTTCAATTATCAAATAAAATTTTCACGGATGAATCAGTAATCCACCGAAAAGCCTAAAATAAATACATTGTACTATTTTTAATTGAATAATTTAATATTATCAATTGAGTACAACACTACGTTTTACAATCATTTCTTGTGTTTACTTGTTTTAAAGCATTTTCCCTTCTGCGTTATTTTAATGTATCCCTGCGTGCTTAGTTTTATGCAAAAATGTGAATAAAAGTGCAGTTCTTTATGCCGCTTATATCTATGTATCTATGCTTATTATTAATGGTACAAATGTACATGTACTCACTGTTAACAGGCCAAAGACAAAGGTCAAGTTTGACTTATGAGCATTGTTTGAGCTTTATCGGAAGAGAAATCCTAATGGCAGTCAAGCACTCTAGGGACATTTTGAAGAGATTGATGCTACTTAACTGCCAATGTGACCATTAAAAGTATCATTTCTATTCCCTTTTGTCGTGTCTTACTAGGCCCAAACTACGAGTAAGTCACACTTTGCACTTTTATATAATGATACCTATTGATTTCTCTATTTGTTTCAGATATATTGAACATGTACATACCATGCTGAACATCAAAATTATGTTTGTTAAGGATAAAGTCTGAATCTAGTGTATAGAGAAATCCTTTAGAGTAATTAATTCACGTGTGACAAAAATTATCAGAACTATTTTCTTTCCAAAGAAAAGCACGCAAAGAGCACGCACTAAGAACTGCATTCATATATTTTTTAAATTAAATGCAAGTAAGTGGAAAACGTTACCTCAAACATACATATGCATTCGTGAATGATTATATGCAAGTTTAAAAGGGTAAACGTCGTAACAGATATGTTGATCGAACAGACACTGCGTTTTATTTTTCAACCAAAACTTACTTGCTTGTTTAAAATGCTCAGAAGGTATCCAACTTTATAAAAACAAGATGGGTTTGTATTATGAAAATTGATATGGCCTTTTTTCCAATATACACTTATGTTACAAGTAATATTTTGTAACATTCAAACACTAAAAAGAAGGGAAAAAAAAGATAATCATAAAAAATAATAATGGCTAATATGTTTATAATTCTTGAATAACATTAAAAGCATTATAATTATATATTTACTGAAAATTTATAAAATAACCTGTTATTGATTTTCTTTCATTGTCGTTTGGTATTAGAAAATGTTCTAATTTCACTAAATATATAAAATGTAACGATGACAGTCTAACCTTAAGATGGTACAAGTCTGCGCACTATAGTTCGGTATGTAATAGGTAAATATTCTCCCCGTCTCTTGTTGTAGATCTATTTACATAAAAAGTATTTGAAATAAAGGCTTCTTTATTTTCTTATGGATGTTTCTAACGCGTTTATTGACATTTCATATTGTAACTGATCCAAAAATCTTTATCAATGACAAAAATTTTCGTTATAATGATAAAAAGCATTTTCCTTGTCGATTTGATAAATTATTTGTTAGTTGTATGTGATGTGTCACAATATAGTAAATTCTCATGTCTAAGAAATGTCACAATAAATCAGTATACCAAGAAATATAAACAATACGATCCATGAATAAATCATCACATAAAGCTAAAGCAAGTAGGATAGTTTTTATTCCAACAGAACGTGACAGGACAAGGGTATGCTTTTTCTTTTTAAATAGCACTATAATAAACAATGTTTGGTGTATTCAATAATGATAATATAATAAGGCAGGATTCAAAACAAATTTGTTTCAAGGACAAAATCATACAAGATATAACAAAAATAGGAACATTTAAGGATATATAGCAATATCTCATTAAATATTTTAAAATTATAAATATTTATCAACGTTAAACTTATACTGGTTTCATAATCTTATGGGCAATTCTCAAAAGAGTTGTAGCATAGAGTTTATCTGTTATTGAACACACATGGGTATATAATATTGATGTAATATACTATATAACTTGAAATTTTCTCTTATTATAAAAATTCTTTGTTCCAATGTGAAAAGAAGCACATGCGGATAATAAAAATTCAATTATTCAAAATTCTACATACCCAGATAAAAAAACAATAATATGTTACTTTATCAAATTTAACGGTTTTGCCTAATTACATAACGGAATCAACCACACACTATTTGGCTTAACGCGACAAATGAATTATTAATACCTTCATTTTTTAAACTGTTTAATTTGTAACATGTTGATTTTGTAATTATATAGCTTGACGGAAATATGCATAACAGGAGCGATCAGATTAATTCTATTTGATATTGTCA
The DNA here is from genome assembly GCF_026571515.1 of Ruditapes philippinarum. NCBI lineage: Eukaryota > Metazoa > Mollusca > Bivalvia > Venerida > Veneridae > Ruditapes > Ruditapes philippinarum. Next base: position 39,737 of record NW_026865863.1, read on the forward strand.
CAAACAAAACCCAAGTGGTGTAGTGCTTGCTGCTGGCGGGCGTTGCAAATGTTTAGTATAATACTATATATCTAAGTCCATCTTTCGGCAGAAATTCTCTACAGATATTATTATCTCACTGGAACTTTTTAGTTGATTTTTGAAGTATAATATAATGTAAACATATAGTGTTAACTATTTTTCTTTATAAAAAGTCATCTCGTATAAACAATTGAATAATTTCCGCATTAAAACGTATTTAGTAACGACATTCAACTTATATTGGTCGCATTCCAGAGAGAACAGCACATATCAAGCAAATAATATCAATTTTGTTCCTATTTAAACTAGAACTATCAATAAATGTGATTAATACCCCCACAAGACTGCTTCGGAAATGAGGGTGTTACTAGTAACAGAATACCTTGTAAAAGAATTGAAATATAGAGTTATGGTTGTGGGCTATTAAGGATAGTTGTGGTTCTTGTTTGTTGCATTTCCTTTCAATGTGGTTGGCCATTGATGAAGTTTTATTGAATTACTCTGTAATAAGTCCAGAAAGACAAAGAAAAGGAACAAAGGGCAATAACTCTATAAATACTGAAGATTGAGTTATAGTTCTTGTGCATTGCACTTTCTCTTATTGTGCTTGACCATTTTTTTGAATTCAAACCAGTACATTTTAAGTTATGCTCCGGACAAGGACAAGTATCAAAGGGCAGTAACTCTGTATTTTGTCAAAATGAAGTTATGGCTCTTGTGCACTGCACTTCCTTTTAATGTCCTTGACAACTGTATGAAGTTGTATTGAATTCCAAACAGTAGTTTTCAAGTTATGCTCTGGACAAGGAAAAGTAACAAAGGGCAATAACTCTGTAATTAGTCAAGATGGAGTTATGGTTTTTGTGCACTGCACTTCCTCTCAATGTGCTTGACCATTGTATGAAGTTATCTTGAATTTCAATCATTAGTCTTCAAGTTATGCTCTGGACAAAAAAAGCAATGGAAAAGTAACAAAGGGCAATAACTCTGTAATTAGTCAAGATGGAGTTATGGTTCTTGTGCACTGCACTTTCCCTTATTATGCTTGACCATTGTATGAAGTTGTTTTGAATTCCAACCAGTAGTTTTCAAGTCATGCTCTGGACAAGGAAAAGTAACAAAGGGCAGTAACTCTGTAATAAGTTAAGATGGAGTTATGGCTCTTGTGCACTGAACTTCCTCTTAATGTGCTTGACCATTGTATGAAGTTATAATGATTAGTCTTCAAGTTATGGTCCGGACAAAAGAAAGCAATGGAAAAGTAACAAAGGGCAATAACTCTGTAATTACTTTAGATAGAGTTATGGTTCTTGTGCACTGCACTTCCCCTAATTGTGTTTGACAATTGTATGAAGTTGTTTTGAATTCCAACCAGTAGTTTTCAAGTTATGCCCCGGACAAGGAAAAGTAACAAAGGGCAGTAACTCTGTAATTAGTCAAGATGGAGTTATGGTTCTTGTGCACTGCACTTCCTCTCTATGTGCTTGACCATTGTATGGAGTTATATTGAATTCCAACCGTTAGTCTTTAAGTTATGGTCCGGACAAAAGAAGCAATGGAAAAGTAACAAATGGCAATAACTCTGTTATTACTTTAGATAGAGTTATGGTTCTTGTGCCCTGCACTTTCCCTAATTGTGTTTGACAATTGTATGAAGTTGTTTTGAATTCCAACCAGTAGTTTTCAAGTTATGCCCCGGACAAGGAAAAGTAACAAAGGGCAATAACTCTGTAATAAGTCAAGATAGAGTTATGGTTCTTGTGCACTGCACTTCCTCTCAATGTGCTTGACCATTGTATGTAGTTATATTGAATTCCAACCATTAGTCTTCAAGTTATGCTCCGGACAAGGAAAATGCAATGGACGTCTGGACCGACCGACCAACCGACCGACCGACCACCGGGTGACTCCTATATACCCCCCCCCCCCCAACTTCGTTTTTGGGGGTATAAAGACAACATTTTTAACTAATTGTTAGAATGAACAAACGAACTAACGATTGAATGAATGAACGAACAAACGAATAAATGAATGGATGAATGAATGAATGAATAAATGAATGAATGAATGAAAAGGCTATTAAACAGAAAACAGCAGTGGTTTAGTAGTATATTTATTAGTCGTCTCCCGAAATGAGGGCATTTTGAGATAATTCTGATATCAATCAAATCAATTATGCCACACATTATATTATCTTTTATTCAAGTTCTCTAAACTAAATACCAAAATACAAACCAAATCCAAAACTTAGCATCTAAATGGAAGACAAGTCAGCAGGGATTGGTCGAAGTCGATGTTAAAACATGACAGCAATCAGGGACATTTATGACAACTTGTACAATACTAGTACATGTTATGTGTAATTTAGAGTCATGTTTTTTTTCTATGCTTGTAAAGTGAAAACTAGGTTTTTAAACGATAACAACTCCATTGTTTTTCATATCAACATCAATGCAAGTAGATTTATTAGATGATGCAAAGGACTGAAATAATAACGATGATGACCATTAAATTAATACCGATTCTGAAATAGGGTGACCCTTAAGAAAAGCACATCTTCTATTGACTAACACTATCGGTGATATTTGTGACCCGGAACAATGTATAACAAGGCATAATGTTAGTGAATTCACTATATTGTTATGAAATAATTGCATACAAAATCCATTAGTTTATATAAAAGTATTTTAGCTCGATTGTTTAGAAAGCTTTAAGCTTATTGAAACGCTCTTGTATCTGTTGTTGGAACCAGCCAGCACTTAACAATTAGTGTAAATCTTCTTTCAATCGGAACACAAGCTGCTAACAATCTGTTGATTACTATGCCGACGCGTTATCAGGTTGGCCACGCCGCCACTCAACAACATTCTTGTATCATAGTTTGGAGACCTTTCTGTTGAAAATGTGTCAGAGTTAAATCGTATACATATACATGTACAGTGCGTTTACTAGAAATTTAATAATGTATGTACTGCCATACACAAATATTATCTGAAATTAAATATACTGATTTGGTTAAAAGTGGTTAGAAACCTTTGTGAATATTTGTTTCATTCAAGGAATAGAAACCCATGGCGATCCTAATTTGAATCAGCTTAACCACTCATTATTTCATCATTATTCCATGAATGGAATAAAAAGGGAAAATTTTTCATGTCTAGATGACAAATATATATACCTTCGTTAACTATATGTTATGGAGACGATAAAGGGATTGGTCGGTGTTTAATCATCGCTTTCATGACAGGAATCTGCGCACTGGGACAATATATTTTCCGTTTTACGGTGATCAATTTAAATTCACAAAGTAACATTGCTATTTTTTCACTTCTTTTTTTCTCTCTTAGAAACTTCGTGCTTTATGCAGGTTGCATCATCTAACGTTTAACGTAAACTGAGTCGAAAACACAAAACATGATTCACCTATTATGAATTATCAAGAAACTTATTTTACTTTTAAAGTTTACTTTTAAATCAGCCCAAGCTAGAAATTAAAGAATTGTTTAACAATAAACTGACTTTTTCTAAGTAAAAAAATGATGACATTGTTTTAGTGTAAATGTAATCAAAAATACTATACCTGTCCTTTAACACTTTGCCATTCTTTTGATCTAAACTAGATATACCATGAGTAATCTGAACATCCCGGTGATTATTAATTATACTCGTGGAGTTAAAGAGGTTTGAAAGAAGTTCTACCAGTTAATTCAAATATAAAAAAGAACAGAGAGTGTAATCTTCATATAAAGAGTAACATGTGTACTTATTGACATCCGGCGGAAAGTAAGTATATTTTGATGAAGTTATGCTCGAAAAATGTATGAAATATATACTGTTTACTTTCTCATGTAAATAGATAATTTGAATCGATTTAGGTTGACATTAACACGTTATTATGAAATAAACTAAGTCAAGAAATCACAGCATTTGAAATACTATTTATTTTCAGGTTCAGCGTAGGTAAGACTGAAATAACATACTCTTCCTTTGTGCGCATACTTTTGTACTCAGAGGCCGACGGAAAGGGTAAGGAAGATGCCATACATAGTTCAAACACGTTATATATATCAAAACAAAATTAATATTTATCAAAATTAGTAATAAAGAAAGCAGACATAATGTATTCTGAACCAGACATCTATATCCTTATTACACATCTAAGGTCAAAAAAGCAGACTGACTTTTTTTCTAATCAGGAAATAATTTTATATCAAATGATGTGCATTGCGTAACGTTCCTTCTTTTTACTTTGTTATGTTTCTATTTACAAGTCAAAATATCCTTTCGAGGGAAGGCAGTTCCTAGCTAGGCCGTGTTTATTTCCTTTCATTAATATATCATTATCAAAGTCACAATCGAAATCATCTATGGATTTTTATCCAAATTCACTTTTTTGGTATTGCAACACATTAACTTATTTTTTATTACGCTGAGATTCTATAAATAAATGGTTATACAGGTTTTAAGTGAAGGGAAAATTTATTAAAACGTAATAGGGTTATTTGTTTCAAATGTTTTTTTGATGGCACAATGTTCTTCAACGATCTATAAAGGTTTAGAACAGTCAATAAAAAGACCGTATTGAGTTATTTGTGGTATTAAGTTTTATACTTTTATACCACTCCAATGTTTTCTTTCTACATTCTACGTCCGAATATCCTTTTGAAATGTAGGAAACGTGCTACTTAGGCAATATTAACATAAAGCATGTTGTAAATCATGTTGAATTTATTTATCAGAACGTCAAATATATACGTATTTATGTAGTTGGTTGATTTTAATGACACTTTAGCCATGAATTATGTTTCTTTTGGCAAGATTTATATTTGATTGAGCAAACCGAGAATTCGAAAGCCTAATATGATATTTGTGCATTTGAAATTGTGCACTTTGTCATCTTTCAAGCTATTAACCCTTAAGTTATAGAAAAACATTATTACATTCGAATTCCGAGGTATCTTTATGAAAGATTTAGTGTATTGTTGTTATTTTTAGAAAAATGTTACCCTGTAAAACCATTTTAGAGACCAGCATGAAATATGAAATATGTGATAATATGCTCATAACTTTTCAAACAAAGATTGAAACGCTATTTCAGTTATAACTTTGTGTAAAAATTTGGGGTGTTTAAATAAACACGTCAAGGATGATGTTAGCTCAAAAGTAGGATTGAAGTAGGGGTTTAAATTAATTTGACTCACATTTTCATTCTCTGACAAATAGATGGATGAATATTTTTTGTCACACATAATTAGCTAAAAACGATGAAACAATAACACTGTTAAACATTTATGAGAAATGTTACTCTATAAATGACGAGTGTATATTCTAGGTAAAAACAATAGAATTGTCTATAATTGTCTTATATTACACAGCTAAAAAGAAGCAACGTGCATTTGGAAATTAGAGATATTCTTATGTGCTGTAAACATTTGAAACAAATTTAATAAGTGCAAGCCCTTGGAAAGAAATATGTGTGATATATTTCAATAAACGTACAACACGTTATAACTTAATGCGCCCATCTTGAGAAAATATCTAATGAGTTTTCTTTCTTGATTAAGAACGAAATGTGGATCACATAGATTCCTTTTGGTCAGACAGAGAAAACAAGTCATATGCAATTTAAAAAAGTGTCGCTTGCCTGTTGCCTGAATAACCACTTTTAAGCTTTGTCTTGGTTTCAATATGTTAAAAATTTGCAAAATTCGCATTTATGTGTGACAGTGCACAAAATAAAACAGAAATGTCTAAAGAGACATTGTACAGTTTAAAACATTTTATCCATGTATTATGAAATTGCAATATGATATGTTGGCATATAATTGTATATTTGTCCATTTTAACATGAAAGTAACGAGATAAACACTTGATGTATTTGATTATACTTACAATTTAACAATTCAACTCACCTTTTATGATATTCATAGTTAAAAAGCTGTTTATGGAACTTCTACTGACTTCATAATGTATGCCTATGACCAAATGCGTCATGAATATACTAATTACAGTGACAAAAGAGAAAAAAGAATCATTGAATATAAAACACAAACACACAACAATTACAGTTTGAAAATACAGCTTGAAATACAGGCTTGTGTCCATGTTTAAATGTTGTTTTCTACCTAAGCCGGTAGAAGGGGCGTGGACGGTAGCTTGCACTTTCAAAACCGTCCATGAACACGCTCAATCAAACTGAGCCTGCAACATTTTTAATTTTATCGTTTTGGGCGTTCTTTAGGGATTCCTTTTTCCTCTATTTTGTTAGTTAAATTGAATGCACCGACATATTGGTTTTATGATGTTATTGTAGCATATGAAATGATGCCGTTTTTTTAATTATTCAACATAAACGAATCAGCATGTTTCCCTTTGAACTGATGTAAATTAATGTGCTGTGTATTTCGTTTCTGTTTCACTGATTTGGAGCAATTTAACGTTTTATATTAATTTCTGAATTCTCAAGGTTAACTCTCAAGGTTTCAGATCAATGCGTTTCATATTATTCAGATTTGCCATTTGAAGGTCAAACTTGCCATGGTAGTTTCAATTTTAATGATCCAAATATTGGACACAATTTGAAATATACTTGTGAAAGATTTTTATTTGTAACAGCAGGTAAATGACTTTGTTAAATAAAAAGGAAAACGCAAAGTGTGGTGACATCTTGGGAACCTTTCGTATGCGTTCAATAATATTATGGTCTCGCAGTTTTAGGAAATAATTTCCGCTCAATTATGTCTTGTTTCCTTAATTTGCGATTGCTTACAAGATAAAAAAAATAATGAAAGAACGTACGCAAAATCTTAATAATGACAAATTATCATTTAACTACAGAAATTAAACGGAAATATTATATTATGCAAATTGTTATAGCAATGTGTTTTATATTTATACAAAATAACGTTATGAAAGCATTTTTCGTTTTTTGTTATTTCATTGATCTGATATATTTGTTCATCCTAAGTTGTAATTTCAAAATTGACAGATGATTCTTTTTTTACATTGATTATAAGAAGTGAACGATGTATTTTAACAGCAATTAAAATAAATACTAGAACTGGTAAAAAATGCATTTATGAATTAATTGTCAGTCAGCGGAGAAGCGTTGTTAAAAGCAGACTATCCTTTACCTAAAACGCTCACTGTGCTCAACGCAGGCTTGCTTTTTAACACTTTTATTGATTTGTCTTTTATAAAAAAAAAATGGAATCCATTAAGAACGCACAAAAAGTAAAACTTGAAATGTTGAAGGCTCGTTATTTTGTAAGTTTGTTTGTTGCTGTTTTTCAATTAGAATTATGTAAACTACAGACTTTGTGTATGAAAGACCTGTTCTTAGGATATAATTCATAGTCTACCCATGTATTTGTGATCAATATGAAATTATCATGAAAACATATTTTTGCTTACAAAGCATAAACTGGTGTATATTTGTCCAGCTTTCTTCAGGATAGTTTATTAGAGATAATGTTACTAGTATTATTGCTAGTTATATCCTTTCTAAAATGTTACAATTATCTCTTTACATTCTGTCTTCAATCGACGAATTGAGGCAAACTATGATATATCGCTACTTATTGGCTTACATCAGAATCAACAAAATAAAAGTTTTATGCACAAACTATTTCAAGGGAGATTGATGTTTGTAAATGTAGTACAAAATAAAAAAAAATATCCACAAGGAAGGATGGCATTCAACGAACATATCCCCAGCAGTTTACCTCTTAACTGGTTACTTGATAACAGAAAACCATTTTTTTTCACTTCTCGTTTAGTTTTAGGCAGAAAAAAATACTTAATCTATGACAATCTACAATGATTCGAAATTTAACATCTTTAATTTAACGCACGGTGTGATGTTTTCATAGACTCGAAACGGCACAAACAACACTTTTTACATTTTTGATGGATCATTGTTCTAGCAAGTTTAATGTTTAAATTTGAGTATAACGTGCACTCAAGCGGGTGCTAGGGATAGCTTGAGAGATGAACTCACAAGAACACATTTGCATTTTTACCTTTGTTGTATTGGTTTTATTGCCCTCTCTGGAGTAAACTTTTCAGTATTTTATATACTTAGTCTAGTTTAAAATCTAATTATACTTTGCTTAATAAAACAACGAGCAAGAATATTACCTAGCCAGGTTCGGTTTTCTTCGTTTTGACAAGCACAAACGAATTTGTGTCTGTGACTAATAAAACAAGGAAGTTGCTAAAAAGGTTTTGTAAGAATTAGGAATAAATCAGATTTGTTTGCTTGTTTGTTTAATTGGGATTTACGTCACACCGACACATTATAGGTCATATGGCGACGTTCCAAGTCCTCAGGTGCCCTTCCGTGCATTATTTCAGGCACAAAATATCAGACGAACATATATACACATAGTTCTTATAAAATGGTAATGACACGATAAAAAGTCCTTTTTAGATAGATGCCGTCTGAAACACTTTAAGTGTTAGCAGGTCTTAGAATTAGAACAAACAGAAAACACAATAAACCATAGCAACAGAAATAAGGTAATACGTTAAGCGTATATCGTCGAGTCTCGTGAAATAAATAATCTATAATTTTTACGACTGGGACTTTTAGAAGGTGCGATGTTAACAATTGTTAAGCTGTAATTACAGTTTATATCAACAGAACTGTATCGCCATTACACTGATATAAGGACAAATTGTTGAGAGCAAAATACTTTTATCTAGTCAACAAAATAAGAGGTCAAAAGACGTTGTCTCAAGTGTAAAGTAAACATTAATTCAAGAATAAAGTATCATATATAAGATATTGCAGTCTTTTATGTGCTATTTAGCATGGCTTTCCATGAACAAAGCGCTAAAATGAACTTGACATCTAGTATCTATTCTAATTAAATAGCTTTCTCGCAGAGTTTACGAGTACTTGTCTTTTCTGTTATAAATCGTAATCAAGTAACCAATTACCCTGCATGCTGACTGTTTATTGCCTTTGTCCTAAAAAAGCCCCTTGGTGGACAAACTGGCGACGAACAATTGTAATATCCGTATGTACAAAAAGTAACAATGGTAAATACATAAATATTTTAAATGTGGGTCTTTTTAGAATTTCATATATGTGTCGAAATTGTTTTCATTGCAATTATTTTCACACTAGAATTGAAACAAATATTCTGTCATTTTAAAATATTTTAAATTAAGACCGTAAAATGCATAACTGAATCAATATTATGCAATTGGCATGAATATATCAACTTTTGAAGCAAACAATCTCTTAAACGAAATTGAGAATGTATGCTTTCCTGCTTATTAGCATGTTGCCAAGTATTCAGTTACAATTAAAAGTTATGTCATTATTATGGTTCCATGTCGTATATGACTTGCAGCTATTCAACATTTCATTTTTCTGCATTGGGTGATGCGTTCATTGTATGTCATTGTATGTCACCAGTCCTTGTTGAACTGGCTTTTCATATCTCATATGACTACATTGTTTAAGAACATATATTAAACTATAATAAACGAAACTTTTAGCAATTCTTTGATTTATTTTATCAAATATTCGGCATCTATATACTTACATCATTTACATATAGTTATATACGTAGAATCAAATATGCAGTAGTTCTATATCATTGATTCCATTCTAAATAATTATGAAATGAAATTGATATATGGTGCACAGTCAAAATCATTACTGCACTCCTGGAAATGTTGTTGACACTATTTTGTTATTTTGAGATTTAGTACTGTACATTACTTGATGTTATAAAAGGTTGTTGTTAGTACTCTCTTTAGAAAGCTACAAATAAAAGGAAAAAAGTAGATATATGTTGTGGCTATTGCTACTGTTGTGGTGACCATGTAACAGAATATAAACTTTAACTGTTTATTTGATTGTTTTGGACGAGTAAACAAGGCATATAAGAGACATTGACTTGTTTCTAAATGTTATTTGACACGACAATACTTCAATAAAGTGTATCAATTTGAAATAAAATGAGATAAATCTAGACTAACCTAACACAATAAAATCACATGGTTGTATAAGCATTTGTAATGAGCACTGGGCTTTCTTGATATCAATTACTGAACGTGAACACGCACTAATGACTCTTGAGAGTTCAATATGTTCGTATATAAGAAATAGATCACGAGCCAATATTTCTAGATAAGGTGTGTTTCTCTTTCTTCCCCTAAGGACAACACCGATCTTATTGCCAACGTGCCAAATTTTGTTTTTATTAGTTCTGTATTTTGCGATTCTAACGGGTTATTAGAACATACGGAAACAAGCTTTATACTTTATTTATAGGCAAACAAGTTTGAGTTTAATGTCTTACATGTTTTAGCTGTTTATGCATGCAATGTGTCTGACATAAAACGCTTAACGCTGCGTTATATACAATAAAACCATGCGAGTTGAAATATAAATTAAACACGAGTTTTTTTTCGGATTCCCCGACTCATTTGAAACATTTAAGAATCAAATAAGTACGTTACAATTAAACCAAACATATATGTGTTAGAGCACTCAATGCCTGTAAATATTTTATAGCACGATTGAAGAAAAGATATAGTTTAAGACATTTAAACATCATTATTATAATCGTTATTTTTTGATCATCAAATTTCAAAAATATGCGGTAATTATTACATCATGTCTTCCTACGTTTTATTACAAATCGTCTATGGGACAAAAGACATACACTATTAGTGTAGATGAACGCCTAAATGTGTATTTTCCATCCGAAGAAGAATCAACCATATATGTTTGTTATGTCGTGAAAATCAGCAACTTTTAAAGGAAAATCAAACACTGGAAACAGTATTGGGGACTACAACACCTTGACAAGTATATATAATCTTACATCAAAACTTGAGTTTATTTGTAAGTCGGTGTTTTTATGTACGATTTCTGTGTGGAGTGAGATATTTTCAAATATACTTGCATATTTCTATAACATTTACGACTTGTTTGTAAGATAACGGCTTTTATTTGAAGACGCACCATAGTATGAGTAAAAGTGTTTCAAGGTAAGTTTGTGACATCTTCAAAATATTACACGAACTTACAAAATTTAAATAAGTACGCAACTTCACATCTGAATTATACTACATCATAAGAATATAAATATAAAGCACAATACATGTGAGAGAGTCAACAATTTCGATATTTTCTCAAAATCCCTTGATTAAGATGTATTCACCGTGATTATTGTACTATATAGTACATTTTCTACAGAAATTAGATATCATTTGCAACCGTTATATTTTTGTTCATTAAGTTAGAAATAAAATATTACGATTTTTTTAGATTAATATTACAGTGTTAAATGTAATAGAAACCAACTCGTAGAATAAAATATATCAATGATATCTGTCTGAAAACCGCCCTGTCTATAATTTTTATATGTTATTTACTATATTGTCATTTGATTCATAAATTAATTATGTCGTTTGTTAATAATAACCTATTTGTGAAAACAATTAAACCATAAATTGACAAAGATGCATCGACTTAACCTAAATGCTTAATATGTCTTTTTTCCGGAAATCATAAATTCTAGCAAATACTCATTCATAGTGTTTGTAACTGTGAATCAAGGCAGAAAAGATAATGAACGATTATTGTGCTAATAAGTAAAGGGGAAGATTTGGTTCATGATAATATATCATTGTATATCTTATTTGATATAAGTCGCTGATGATATATATTGTTCGTTGATTTATTCTTAAATCCCGATGGATTGCTTTTATGGTGGACCGCCTCCGTGGTCGAGGGGTTAGAGTCGATGACTTCTAATCCAGTTACCTCTCTGGCGTGGGTTCGATCCCCGGGAGATGCTTTGGTAGTTAAGCACGGAGGAAGGTAGTCTAGTACTGGTGTAACTCTCCAGGAACGATGGTTAGGAAACTACCCGCCTATATGACTGAAATACTGTTGGAAAAAGGCGTAAAATGAAACAAACAATACAAAAAACAAAGATAAATGAGCTTACACATTTAGCTTTTCATCAAGTTATGTCTACGGAAAAAAGTCGGTCATGAAGATCGTCAGGATTGCATATTTAGTTAAGTTCATGATAAAAATGCGTTTTGAGTACTTTTTGACATTAAAACAATCAGAGAATATCTTATATTATAGACATCATACTTAACCTTAATGAGTCAGAATGTTTAGCAATGAATACAGTTATGTAATTAAAAGGATGGTTAAATGATTATAATTAGTATGTTTATTACATTACATACGTAAACACAATATGATCAAATTATTACATTAAATATATTAATTTTGATTTTAAAAAAAAATAAAAAATCGATGGCATCATAAATTTACAAGATACGGTTTTGCAGTTACAGCAAACAATAAAAAGAATGTGTACGCGTATACAGCAAACGGCATGCTAACAAAGTGCAGTTATATCAAGAGAGAATCAAATTAGTCGTTCCTGACGATCATGCATTTAAACCGTTGCTTTTATTTTGATGCTTATTTTTTTTTAAGGCAATTCCACTGCATCAAAGGGGATAACGCTTTTGATACTATTTTTCTAAATAAACATGAATTATAACTATAGATAAATTAATCCTTAACATAGAACATTTAAAGATTTCAAATTTCAGTAAACTACAGACAGTTGAACAGTCAGAAATTCAAAACTTGTCATGAAGTGTAAAACTTATGTTTGTGAATGTTTTTTATTGTTGTTTTTTTTTGTTGTTGTTGTTGTTGTTGTTACTTTTGTCTTTTATTGATGACTCGCAAAGTAAATCGTGTTGATCAACAGTAAAGCATGCATCTTATCTAAAACCATAACAGACTCGGCTGCTTTGCAACCAATTCAGCTTGGTTGCATTTTGAAACATTCTTTTTAAAATATTTTTCTGTAATTCCTGAAGAATGAAAATTAGTGAATGAGGACGGCAGCTTAAGTTTTTGAATTTTGTTACAGTATATTTTAGCGATAAACATGCAGTGTTATAAATCGATTGAGTTAATATGTTTGTTTTACATGTATATTTTCAACGTAATTGCTGCTTATGACGCAAATAATTTGATGCGGCAAATCTTTCACTTCTATCACATACATTTATATTATTTAAAAGATTTATTCAGTACCATATCAAAA